>NC_045967.1:21360406-21491116 GCF_010909765.2 Amblyraja radiata | reverse complement strand
TCTCCCCCCCCCCCTTCTCTCTCCCCCCCCCTTCTCTCTCCCCCTCCCCCTTCTCTCTCTCCCCCCCCCTTCTCTAAACTAAAAACTTGAGTAATCCAGTTCACATTCTGAACTGATTAATGTAACAAAGTTAGAAATGAGCATTTATTATTATGTTTTGTTTTTCTAATCGTGTCCATGCATTTTTGGATTTATTTGTTATCATTCACACTTGGAGCTGAACTCCCTCGTGAGGGCGGGAAACTGTTTAGTGTTAAAACATATTAAAGATGGGATTAATTCAATAAATACGATCTTTTGTTGTCAAAAACGAGTGAGGCCCGTGAATGGTGAATATTTTAGAACACAACAAGGTAGTAAGAAATTGATAACGAAAAGCATAATGAAATACCAGAATAAAATGGAAAGAGTAAATATATGTATAAGGGAAAAGAACAGTGTGGGCAAATGGTGTTTACAAATAAAGATGGGAGAAGTGCAATGGGAAGTACGGAAATGGTAGTGGAATTAAACAACCGCTTAACAGAAATATACATAAAAGTTCACTAGAAATACCAAAGAATCAAGGGTCAGCAAAAATGAGGAATTACTTGCAAGAATTTGTAAAAAAAACAATGTATATGTAAGGGAGTTAATAAGACTGATACTGATAAACCTCAAGGGATCTGATGTACAGCACAGTGTTCTGAAAGAGATGTCTATAGAATTAATGTCCTGGTTATCATTTTTATCAATTGTGTAGTTCTGGAATAGTTCCTGTGGACAAATCTGACAGTCCAACGTAAAAGATGATATTCTCGTTGCAGAGACAGGGAGCAAAGATTCATAAGATTGACAGTTTGGACCCCAGATATGGGCATTGGAACGAGTTCACCATCCAATGTTGTGAAGAATGAGGGGATCTAATTATAAATTACAAAATGGTTCGGGACTTGGCAATTCCAGTAGATGGACAGACAAGGTTGATGCTTTCCCCGCAGGTGTCCAGAACTAAGAATTGTCCTCTCAGAATAAGGAAGGTAGAAGTAAATGCTGGAGAAACTCAGCGGGTGAGGCAGCATCTATGGAGCGAAGGAATAGGTGACGTTTGGTATCGAGACCATTCTTCAGACTGATGTGGGGGGGGGGGGGTGGGAAGAAGAAAGGAAGAGGTGGAGACAGTGGGCTGTGGGAGAACTGGGAAGGGGGGGGGGGAAGGAGGGAGAAAGAAAGGACTACCTGAAATTGGAGGTCAATGTTCATACTGCTGGGGTGTAAAGTACCTAAGCGAAATATGAGGTGCTGTTCCTCCAATTTGCGGTGAGACTCACTGGCCATGGACGAGGCCCAGGACAGAAAGGTCAGATACGGAATGGGAGGGGGAGTTGAGGTGCTGAGCCACCGGAAGATGGGGTTCAGTAATGTGAATTGTGCGTAGCGATCGCCAAGCCGGTGCTCGGTATCACCGATGTAGAGCAGTTGACACCAAGAGCGGCGGATGCAATACATGAGGTTGGAGGAGGTGCAGATGAACCTCTGCCTCACCTGGAAAGACTGCTTAGGTCCTTGGATTGAGTCGAGAGGGGAGGTAAAGCGACAAGTGTGGCATTTCCTGCGGTTGCAAGGGAAAGTACCAGGGGAGGGGGAGGTTTGGGTGGGAAGGGACGAATTGACCAGGGAGTTGCAGAGGGAGCAGTCTCTGCGGAAAGCCGAAAGGGGAGGAGATGAGAAGATGTGGCCAGTGGTGGGATCCCGTTCGAGGTGGCGAAAATGTCGGAGGATAACCTGTTGTATGTGACAGCTGGTCGGGTGGAAGGTGAGGCCAAGGGGGACTCTGTCCGTGTTACGAGTGGAGGGATGGGAAGTGAGTGCGGAGCTACGGGATATAGAAGAGACCCTGGTGAGAGCCTCATCTATAGTGGAAGAGGGGAACTCCCGTTCCCTAAAGAATGAGGACATCTCCGATGCCCTGGTTTGGAACATCTCATCCTAGGTGCAGATGCGGCGCAGACGGAGGAATTGGCAGTAGGGGATAAGAGTCCTTACAGGAAGCAGGGTGGGAAGAAGTATAGTCCAGATAGCCATGCGAGTCAGTGGGTTTATAGTAGATGCGGTCAGTAGTCAGTTACCTGCGATGGAGATAGTGAGGTCAAGAAACGGTAGGGAGATATCGGAAATGGTCCAGGTGAATTTTAGTGCCGGATGGAAGTTAGTGGTGAAATGGATGAAGTCAGTGAGTTCTGCATGGGTGCAGGAGGTAGCACCAATGCAGTCGTCAATGTAGCGGAGGTAGAGTTCGGGGATAGGGCCAATGTGCACCTCGAACAAGGATTGTTCGATGTACTAGAAAGCGGCCGTTCCAGGTGGCCCAGCCGCTGAGAGGACTCTCCCGACGCCGGGGCAAGATCACCCGGTGAGAATGGCCAGGAACATCGGGCCTCCGTAGAGGCAATTGCGGTGGCCTCAATAGGCCTGACTTTGGGGTGAACTTGGGGTGGGGACTGGACATTGTGCCTTCCCCCACAGTGGTATCCACTGTGGGGGGATGATTTTTTTTTGTCTGTAATGTAATCCTGTTATTGTTTGTCCAAGATGGCTGCCGTGGAGGGAGAGTGGACGCTGGCGTGCTTTGGCTGCCGCTGCTCTCTCTTCACATTATGTTTTTGATTTTCTGTTTTTGTTGGCTACTACCACCAGCGCTGGGGTGCTGCAGCACGACAATGCCGCCAGCCGTGCACGTTCCCAGGAAACGCCTGGGCCGGCTGCCAATAGCCCCCGCGGCGGCCGGCCAAATCTCCGCCTCTTCACCTGGGATCGGCGCTCCGGGACCCGCTTCCTCATTGATACTGGAGGGGAGCTCATCGTCCTGCCCCCTTCGCTGGCCGACATTCGTTCCGGTAAGCGGGGGCCCGTCCTCACCGCGGCGAATGGCAGCCCCATCCACATGTATGGAGTGCGCATGGTCCCGATCGTGTTCGGCTCCTGCCATTTCTCGTGGCGGTTCACCATTGCCGACGTCTCCCAGCCATTGCTCGGGGCCGATTTCCTCCGGGCGCATTCCCTCATGGTGGACGTCAGGCGTCAGCGCTTGGTCAACGCCGCTACGATGGAGCCGATCACGTTGCATTTGTATCAACCGGTGGGACGGCCCCTGGCGTCCGTGGACTCCCACTTCGCACGGATCTTGGCCACGTTCCCAGACATTCTGAGCCCGCAGTTTCGATCATCGACCCCCAGCCACGGAGTGGTGCATTTTATCCAGACTACCGGCCCACCTCTCCACGCACGAACACGCCGACTGCCGCCGGATAAACTGCGTCTGGCACGGCGGGAATTCCGCACAATGGAGACCTTGGGGATCGTCCGCCCTTCGAGCAGCCCTTGGGCGTCCCCACTCCACATGGTCCCTAAGTCAAACGGGGGCTGGCGACCTTGCAGGGATTACCAACGGCTGTACGCCGCAACAACAGCGGATCGATACCCCGTACGCCACATCCAGGACTTCACCGCCCATTTGGCTGGGGCCACAATATTTTCAAAAGTGGATCTGGTATGGGGTTATAACCAGATCCCGGTTCATCCGGATTACGTACCCAAGACGGCGATCATCACGCCATTCGGACTTTATGAGTTCAAGCGGATGCCGTTCGGCCTCAAGAACGCTGCGCAGGCCTTTCAACGCCTAATGGACGGGGTTTGTCGCGACCTCGATTTCGTGTTTGTGTATCTGGACGACATCCTGGTGGCCAGCCGCTCGCAGCAGGAGCACTGCGCCCACCTTCGGCAGCTCTGTCAGCGGCTCAGCGAGCATGGTTTGGCCATCAACCTCGACAAGTGCTGTTTTGGTGTAACAGAGATTGACTTCCTAGGCCACCGCATGACTGCGCAAGGCGCAGTTCCCCTGCCTGACAGGGTCGACTCCATCCGTCGGTTTCCCCGCCCACGCACGGTGCGTGGCCTGCAGGAGTTTGTCGGCATGGTGGCGTTTTATCACCGTTTCGTGCCATCCGCGGCCCACATCATGCGGCCGCTGTATCAACTCCTGGCGGGTGGGCAGAACAAAGCCGTTGAATGGACCCACGAGGCAGTGGCTGCATTTGGCGGCGCGAAGGAGGCCCTGGCTCGGGCCGTACTGCTGGTGCACCCGCGGGAAGATGCCCCGACTGCTCTCACGGTGGACGCCTCGGAGTCGGCGGTTGGTGCTGTGCTGGAGCAACTGACTGGCGGAGGTTGACGGCCCCTGGCCTTCTTCAGCCGGCACCTCAACCGCGCGCAGACGAAATACAGCGCGTTCGATCGTGAGCTCCTGGCTCTGTACCTGGCAGTGCGCCATTTTCACTACTTCCTGGAGGGCCGCCCGTTCACCGCCTACACGGACCACAAGCTGCTCACTTTCGCCCTGACGAAGGTTTCCGACCCCTGGTCCGCACGACAGCAGCGGCAATTGGCCTACATTTCGGAGTATACAACATCTATCCGCTACATCGAGGGGAAAGACAACCGGGTGGCCGACGCATTGGCCCGCCCCACTATCAACGCCGTGTTCGAGGTGGCGCCCGGAATTGACTATTCTGCTCTGGCAGAGGCACAGCTCACGGACGATGAGGTGCCCGCCTACCGGACTGCCATCTCCGGCCTCCGCCTTGAGGATGTCCCTCTCGGTCCTGGAGGAGTGACAATCCTGTGCGATGTATCGTCCGGTTAGCCGCACCCCATCGTCCCTGCCACCTGGCGCCGGAGGGTGTTCGAGGTGATCCACGGACTGGCTCACCCATCAATCCGGGCGACAACGGCACTAGTGGCCGCTCGTTTCATGTGGCACGGTCTGCGCAAGCAGGTTGGCAATTGCGCTCGCACCTGCATTCGGTGCCAGACGGCGAAAATCCAGCGCCATGTCCGTGCGCCTCTCCAGGAGTTTGGTCTACCTCACCGGCGATTCGACCATCTCCACATAGACATTGTAGGGCCTCTCACGCCGTCCCGGGGCATCACCCACCTTCTCACAATGGTGGACCGCTTCACGCGGTGGCCGGAGGCCATTCGGCAGGCCGATACTTCAACGGCTACGTGTGCTCGTGCGTTGTCCGCGCACTGGATTGCTCGCTTTGGGGTGCCGGCGCACATCTCCTCAGACCGGGGGCCACAGTTCACCTCCGAGCTGTGGTCAGCCATGGCTCGCTTGCTGGGGGTGCGGCTACACCACACCACGGCTTACCACCCGCAAGCTAACGGTCTGGTGGATAGGTTCCACCGGCAGCTAAAGGCAGCACTGAAGGCGCGACTCTCCGGCCCGGACTGGATGGACGAGTTGCCGTGGGTCATGCTGGGCATCCGGACTGCTCCCAAAGAGGACTTGGCCTCATCATCGGCGGAGCTCGTGTACGGCTCGCCACTCACGGTGCCCGGGGAGTTCGTACCGTCGGCGTCGGGGCAGCAGGGAACGCCCTCATCCACCCAAAAGCGCCTTCGCGAGCGAGTTGGCAGGCTCGCACCCGTCCCGATGTCCCGCCATGGGACATTTCGCTCTCAGGGACTGCCCATACGTCTTCCTGCGCCGTGATGCCTACCGGACGCCACTCCAGAGGCCGTACGAGGGCCCGTTCCGGGTGTTGGAACACGGGCAGTCGACTTTTGTCCTGGTCATTGGGGGGCCGGCCGGAGGCAGTGTCGATTGATCGGTTGAATCCGGCACACCTGGACATTGACCAGCCTTGGCCTCGAGGGCGTCCCCTTCACGGCTCCCTCCGCCTGTCACTCCACCTGTCCTCCTGCCGGTCCCTCAACCTATCCCTCGACCTGTCCCTCCATCTATGCCTCCGCCAGCCCCACGATCTGCTTACTTCCGCACGCGGGCCGGCCGGGTCGTGCGCCCGCCGGTGCGTTTCGTGCCTCGGGTTCTGGGGGGGGGGGGGGTCCTGTGGCAGCTCCCAAGGGTCGTGCCATCATACCTGTCGAACCCCTCGGCACGGGAGTGGTTCAGTCCGGAGGCGGCCCTTAGCCAGAGGCTTTAAAGGCAGGGGTTTGGGTGCCATCTTTCTCTCGTTTGGTCTTCCCTACAACCGGGAGGAACATAATTAAAGGTGCCTCTCAAAACACTGGACTTCGTGCTTCCTTTTGAGACCCACGCACCACAATAGTTTAAATTCCTCAGTGGAGGGCATGAGATTACAAACAGTGAGTAAGTCGGAGCTGGGATAGGCAATCAGTTCCACTGGAGCTGCTTGTAGTCTTCCGGCATCAATGGCCCTGCTGGTGGAGGATGTTGTGACTCAGAAGGAGAGGTTTGGTGGTGGCGGGGGCCGAGTTCCGGCCACCATCGGGGACACACATGGGGCGCCGCAGCGGGCTAGGCAACATCTCCGGAGAAGGGTCTTGACCCGAAACGTCACCCATTCCTTTTCTCGGGATGCTGTCCATCCAGCCGAGCCACCGCAGCACCCCGTGTGCACCCTAGCTGGCGTTCGGCCCCCGCCGCGCCGGGGAGGTTGTCCAGCGGCCGCTGGGTGGGGTGGGGGGAGCGGCCGCCGGCCAACCTCCCCGGCGCCGGCTATCGGCGGGGGTGCACGAGTGGTGCTGCGGCGGCTCAGCTGGATGGGCAGCATCCCCGGCGAAAAGGAATGCGGGACGAAACCCGCTACTTGGCACCCCGTTCATCAGAATTAATATATTTTTACACATAAATCATGAATAAAGATAAGAATTTACATTTGGTTTATGCAGCCAGCGCTTCGTTCGCTTTTTCTTTAAAGCAAGTGACCTTTGACAAATCCCATGATTCCTTGCGTGTTTTGGAATACCGAACTCGCTTATTGAAGATGCGCAGAAGGAAATATATTTGGGTAAACTGTTATCATTTCAACAATTAAAATTTAAATTTAAATTGAAGGATAATCAATATTTTAAATATATACAGGTATGTGACTTTATGAAGAAATATACACATAGATTTCAAACTATATTTTTAGACCCTTTAGAAGAAGCAATGAATATTAAGGCTGATTCACAAAAATTAATATCATACTTTTATAATAATATATTATATAGAGAATCACCCTCAACAGAAGCACTAAGGGAAAATTGGGAACATGAGCTAATGATAAAGATCTCGAAGGATAGATGGGAAAAGTATTTGATGAATACACATAACTGTTCTATTAATACAAGACATAATTTAATTCAATTCAAATTATTACATAGACTATATTATTCAAAAACGAGGTTGAATAAATTTTATCCAAACGTCTCTGCCAGATACGATAAATGTTTGTTTCAAAACGCTAATATAACACATTCATTTGTAGGATGTACAAAGTTGAATAAACTTTGGAGTGATATATTTGATATATTTACAAAGCTCTTCAAGTCAAGAATAGAACCCAAAATGGAATGGATTATATTTGGAATAAGAGGAGAAGATACCAATTTAAATAAAGACCAAAATGTTTTTTTAAATTATGGGTTAATAATTGGAAAGAAATTGATACTTAAATTTTGGAAAAATACAGCCATACCAACTGTTAAAATGTGGATTAGGAATATGATGGACATAGCACGCCTTGAAGAAATGAGACTCCGACTAATAGATAAATACGACCAATTCTTAAGGAGTTGGTCTCCTTTCATCGACTTTTTGGAATCATGTGATGCAGCGGTACCATAAGGATTGCTGATTTCAGTTCATGACGTGGATAGATCTACATCTCCGAATATAGATTTGAAAAATTCTCTTTTAAGGGGCCTTCTCTTCTATTTCTACTTTCCACCTTTTCTTTTTTATTTTATTTTTTTATTTTTATTTTTTATATACACACTTCACATGTTTCTACTCTCTACCATCTATTTTTCCACTCTTTCCCCTTTCTATTGTTTTCTTTTTCTTGTCTTGCTTACTTCCTTCTCATAACATAAAACTAGAGGTTGTACATAGAATGGATTACGGTATGACATAGTTGGCACCTAAAATTAGGTGCCACTGTATTGTTTTGTATTGTATTAACTTCTAATAAAATAAACAAATTTAAAAAAGAAAAAAAAGAAGGAAATATATGTGGTTTCCAGGTGATATCACATAATTGTCTAAACAATCCAAAATGACCTTAATATTTTAGTATTCTACCCTTAAAACTACAAGATATCATTAGGTTAACCAAATAAATCAATGTCTAATTGTGTTTGGTATATTGAACAGTTAAGTGTCTTGTGTATAATTTGTACGTTTTATTTTCTTTCCAAGGTAATTGAATCATTCTGCAGGCACGTTATTATTCAGCCAGCTTACAGACATGTGTCTGAACATTTTGGATATTCTTCTTCCTGCTTTGATTTTGTGGCCAAGTGTGACATCAGCAGCACTGACAGGTAAGGTTCAAGAGTACTTTCATGATTCAAAAAACATTGAGGTTAGGCTGGGACACTGTATCTTTATTCTTTAGGAGTCGCCATCTTGGGGCACGGCTGCTAGCAGCTGTCCGTCTTTTTCACTCTTTTCTTTAATTTTTTAGTGAGTTTCAGTGTTTGTTTTTAGGAGGTCTAGACTTTTTTTTATGAGGGGGGGGGGGGGGGAAGGGGGGAAACTACTTTCTAGGTCCCTACCTGGTCGGAGAGGCAGCTTTTCTCCGGGCTGCACCGTCGACCCGTCCTCGCGGCCTACCAGCGGGCCTGGAGCGGTGTTTTCCCGAGGGGACCGCCCAGCACCTCGGCTTCGGCGGCGGCACAGCGCTGGAGCGCTATCGCGGAGCAGAGCGGGCGATCCCTTGCCTGGGTCGCCGCGCTGGAGCTCCGGTGAGCTGAAGACTGCCGATAAAAACATCGCGGAGCTGCGGGTCTGCGGAGCAGGCAGCTGCTGGTGGCGGCGCTGACTTCAACATCTGGAGCTTGGGATCTCTCGATGAGATCGCCAGTGGTGGAGCTCCAACCGTCGCGGCCTTGTCGGCTTCGGAAGCCGCGGTCTCCGGTAAGGAAGCGGCCGTTCCAGGTATCCCTAGCCGCTGAGAGGACTCTCCCGACGCCGGAGCACCATCTTCCGGCGAGAACGGCCTGGAACGTCGGGCCTCCGTAGAGGCAACTGTGAAGGCCTCAATTGGCCCGATTATGGGTGAACTGGGGTTGGGGACTGGACTTTGTGCCTTCCCCCATAATGGTAACCATTGTGGGGGGATGTTTCTATGTTAAAGATCCTTATTGTTCCGTTTCCAAGATGGCTGCCGGAAGGGAGAGCGAATGCTGGCGCGATTAGCTGCCGCTGCTCTCTCTTTGAATTGTGTCTTTGAATTGTGTCTTTGAATTGTGTATTGTTGATGTCTTTACTATTTATTTTTTATCTTTTTGTCGTTATTTTTTGTTTTGTTTCATTCCGCTTACATGTTTTGTATTCTGTTTACTAAATTTTGTAAGGTGTCCTTGAGAGTCTTGAAAGGCGCCCATAAATAAAATGTATTATTATTATTATTTAATCTTCAGATTCTGATTTTCTCAATGTCTAAAAGTACGTTTTTTTGTTTTAGTTGACCCACCTACGGACCTACAGATTATTGATCCTGGCCACTTGGGATCACTTCACATTCATTGGAAAGCTCCACTGAGTTTGACCAGTGAGAAATCATGTATGGTCCGATACATGTTGACATACTGTGACGCGGATTCAACTAATTGTAAGGTAAATAAAACTTACTGACCATCAAATACGACTCTTTCATAACTAACCTTATGGAGTACTATTACCATGTCGATATTTAAAGCAGAAGAGTAGCATTAGGATGTCATAGTCATTTTGCAAGTAGACTGCTGCTTAAAACTCAGTAACCTGGGTTCAATTCTCACCTTGGGTGCTATCTGTGCGGAGCTTGCATGTTCTGCCTGAGATTGCTTCGGTTTCCCCTGGGTTCTCAAGTTTCTTCCACCATTCCAAAACCATATGAATTAGTCGGTTGGAGAAATATGGAACAGCAAATGCTGGTTTACAGAACAAACACAACATGCTGGAATAACCTAGAGGGCCAGGCAGCATCTTTAGAGGACATAAGCAATGTTTCTGGTCAGGATACTTCTTCAGAATGATTGAGTTTGGGGAGAAAGCTAGAGAGGTGATAGGGGAGGCAGGACAAAGCCTGGCAAGCAATAGGTGGAAACAGGTGAGAGGTGTTTTCATTGGCAAGATGGGTGGACCAAGGCTAGAGATGTAAAGGAGGTGAAAGGGTTTAAGATAAGGAGAAAAAAAAGAGTGAAATGTGAAATTGGGAGTATTATCTAAAATTGAAGAATTCAATGTTCATACAGTTGTGTTGTGAGCTACCCAAGCGAAATATGAGATGTGATTTCCCCAACAAGGAGGCCCACCGCTGGTTACGGGAGTAAGATCATCCCGTCAACGGAAGGTTAGAGACCCCCGACCGCTGGAGGACAAAGAAGGGAAGAGATTGAACTTTTTTTCACCTTCCATCACAGTGAGGAATGTGGAGGAGTCACTGTGATAAATGTATTTGGTGTGTTGTTGCTCTTTATTAGTATGACTATATGGCGAATCAAATTCTTCATCTGTTGCAAAACATACTTGGCTAATAAAGTGAGTATGAGTATGAGCAGCTGGTGGTAGTGGTTTAGGGAAATATGATAGTGGCATTTAGAAGACTTTTGGCTAGGCATAAGGACATGCAGGGAATGGAGGGATATAGATCATATACAGGAAGATAAGAGTTGGTCTTGGCATCATGTTTGGCACAGTCATTGTGGGCCAAATGGCCTGTTCTTGTGATATACTCTTATCTCTAATCTCGTCAGGAGGAATTAGAAGAAACAAATATGCTAGGTGATTGAAGATAGCTATAAGAATAACACATTCACAATGACCAGTGATTATAATGTGCAGGAATAATCTGCGGATACTGGTTTAAACCGAAGATAGACACAAAAAGCTGGAGTAACTCAGCGGGTCAGACAGCATCTCTGGAGAAAAGGAATAGGTGACGTTTCCGTTCGAGTATTGGTGTTGAATGAAGTAGTAGTTTTATAACTTTGCTTTTCACAACATCTTTGGCTCCTTAGTTCTGCTTACGGTTTTCCAAGCAAAAGCCTAATGGGCCTGTTGCCGGTGACTGTCAAGTTGCCAGCAGTCGCCTGAAAAGCTGGCAACTGGAACGGCGACTCTCAAAGTGGAAGACACCCACACACACCACACACACCACACACACCACACACACCACACACACACCACACACACACCACACACACACACACACACATATCGCTTCCTTCACCAGCCCGTTATGCAGGCGGGGGACAGGGCAAGCGGGGGGCGCGCTGTCTGAGTGAAGTTCACACGTTGCAAAGCCAATGTGGTACACACGTGATGAACAGGAAGGTTGGCGCTCTAATTAAGAAGCTAAAAAACAGTAGGTTCTTTAAAAGGAGGGAGAAGGAATGAAGACAACTTCTAAGAAGCCAGAGACGTGGCTATGAAGATCGGCAGGCGTTAACATTGCCGATTGGTTGTCCTTGTTTCTGAAAACTACTGCATACTTTTTTTTTCCAATGAGCCAATGAAATTTACCAGTCAGCACCAGCTACAACCTACAAGAACCTAAGAGAACCTTTGACCTCCTGGTAACCCACTAGGACCTCCTGGCGAGCCACCTACGGCATGAGAATTCTCGTTACCCTCCATGGCGGCTTCATTCTAGTCGCCGCTAATTTTTCAACATGTTAAAAAAATTGCGGCAACCCTAATGAGCCTACGACTAGTTCCCAGAATACGGGAACTGCTCACGACCATGAAGGCAACACCCCGGCAACCACCCGCGAACATGTGGCGACTGCATAGTCTCCTGCAGTCGCCTAAAAAGTCGCCTAAGTGGGACGGCCCCATTACTCACAGCTCTTCAAGTCCATGTTTTAGCCTATTATGACATATTAGAAAACACATAAAAACATATTGGGAACCAGATTTGTGAAATTAATTAATGGTCTTTCAGTGAATAACCAATGATGGGTGAAAAAATACCTTCTTGATGTTTAGTAGAATGAGTGAAATAAATGCAGGTATCTGCGAGCCTTGAGTGCGAGCAAACAGCACAGAACAGATAATAAGTGGCGACACGTCTCAAAGAATAGCTGACATGTGAAATGAAAAGTCCAGAGTGTTTATTTGTCATATGCATGGGATATGAACTAGAACAATTAAATTCTTACATATTTGCAGGCACATTAGATGCAACAACAACAATAAATAAGTTATGTTCAAGAAGGAACTGCAGATGCTGGAGAATCAAAGGTAGACAAAATTGCTGGAGAAACTCAGCGGGTGCGGCAGCATCTATGGAGCGAAGGAAATGGGCAACGTTTCGGGCCGAAACCCTTCTTCGGGGGGGGGGGGGGGGGGGGTAGAAGAAAGGAAGAGGAGGAGCCAGAGGGCTGAGGGAGAGCTGAGAAGCGGAGGATGCAGCAAGGGCTACCGGAAATTGGAGAAGTCGATGTTCAGGCCACCGGGATGCAGACTGTCCAAGCGGAATATAAGGTGCTGCTCCAGTTTCCGGTGGTGCTCACTCTGGCAATGGAGGAGGCCCAGGACAGAGAGGTCGGATTCAGAATGGTGAGTTGAACTGCTGAGCCACAGGGAGATCAGGTTGGTTAATGCGGACCGAGTGGAGGTGTTCCCGAAACGATCGCCAAGCCTACGCTTGGTCTCACCGATGTAGATCAGCTGACATCTAGAGCAGCGGATGCAATAGATGAGGTTGGAGGAGATGCAGGTAAACCTCTGTCGCACCTGGTATGATTGCTTAGGTCCTTGAATGGAGTCGAGGGAGTCGGTGGGTTTATAGTGGATAAATAAGTTAATATTTATTAACCGTTATAAATAAGTTAATATAATAAATAATTTATCTGTTATTCATAGTAAACTATACCATGATTATGCAAAACCAAAGTACATGGAGCAGCCATTGTCATACAAACTCCGTAGTGATTCGGTGCTAAGGTACGGTTATAGTTCGAGTTGTGTAGGATAGATGAAGAACGTGATGGTTGTTGAGAAGAAACTGTCCTTGAGCCTGGAAGCCCGGTTCTCAGCCATCAACACTTTCATCCTAATGTTAGCAATGAGATGAAATTGGACTAGGATGGTGTGCGTCTTTGATAATGGCCATCGTCTTGAGGTACCACTTCCTGTAGATCCCTTCAACGGTGGAGAGATCAATATCTGTGATGGATTGGATAATGGCCACTGTTCTGCAGCCTCCTCGTGAGTGTTTGAATTTTTCTGAACCAGGCAGTGATGGAACTGATCAGTATGCTCTGCTCCATACACATGAAGAAGCTCAATAGAGTATTCATTGACATGCTGTATCCCCTCAAACCTCTGGGAAAGTAAAACCTTTTGTGAGGTGTCTTTGTGATTGCATCAAGTTGCTGGGCCCAGTGCACATCATGAGAGACATGCAAGCCCAGAAACATAAAGCTGTTGACTCTCTCCAACACAGTTGCCAATGAAGATGGTCCCTCTGCTTTCCATTCCTGAAGTCAACAATCATCTCTTGATCTTGCTAACGTTGAGAGGAAGATAGTTGTTCTGCCACCACTCACCTAGATCTCCCTCTTGTTTTCTCACTCACCATTACATGTTCACACCAGTATAATCAAAGGATTGTATTTTGAGATTACAGGGGACGCAAATTGTTTGGATAGTTAGTGGAAGTTAAAGGAACGTGGCAGTATCATACATCATTTATGATATTTTGCACTAAAACAAGCAATTATTTCATTTCTCTCATTATTCTTAAATTCCTATTTTTAGATCATCTTCCCCCAGAATAATTTCATATACATGATAAATGGTAACCTTTCAGACAGTGTGCAGCAGGATTGAACAAGGGTTTCGGCCCGAAATGTTACCCATTTCCTTCGCTCCATAGATGCTGCTGCACCAGCTGAGTTTCGCCAGCATTTTTGTGTACCTAGGATTGAACAAGTGTTGGTGTCAAGGTGACAATATATTATTGTGTCATACAACTTAGAAAATGATCCTTCAGCCCACCATATCTATACTGACATATGTTAGAAAAACACAGCAAGTCAGGCAGTATCTGTGGAAAGAGAAACAGTAAGTCTAGGTTAGAAAGAAGGTAGAGGAATGGATGGAATAAAGGAAATGTTGCTGATGGTATAGGAAGATGTAAAGAAGAACTTCATTATACATTATAACGATAGAACACAAGCCTGCAACAGTGGTAGAAACATAGAAAATTAATTATTACAAAAAGAAATGGGATGGATGTTGGATGAAAATAAACTACAGGGATAAAGTAGAAGAAAAAGACTGGATTACTGCATGGAGACTTGACATGAATCAGCTGAACTGGTTGGTGGGTACCTCAGCTGGAATGACTCAAAGATGAAGCCTTATTGGGGGTTGTGAAATTCAGCTGGTCACTCCATCATTTTTGTGCAAGGTCAAATGTATTTTTCACCTTTAACCTATCTATATCTTTTTCAGCGTATAATCACCAGGCAACTGAAACACACTGATGGGTTTAACCTCAACAAGGGAGTAATTGTGAAGGTCCGGACACTTGTAAAAGAACATTGTGACGGATCTGAGCTGAAAAGTGACTGGATGGAGATGACGTACTGGCCACTCATGGAAGGTAAACTTCTCTTATCATGGAAAATCCTGATTCAGTACTTAACTTCTTCAAAAAGAAGAGTCTGAAGAAGGGTTTCGACCCGAAACGTTGCCTATTTCCTTCGCTCCATAGATGCTGCTGCACCCGCTGAGTTTCTCCAGCTTTTTTGTGTACCTTCAGTACTTAACTTAACTGGTTTGCAAATTGATGATGGTAATTACTTTGCTGGTCATACATTGTACCATATACATGAATAATACAAAATCATACATTTTCAATCCATTTCCCCCCTCTTTTAATGAGCACAACATCTACACAAGTACCTTAACTACATAACTGGGTGGCAGTAAAGTGGCTGTTAATTGTACTAATCCAGGCGTGAATCCATTGGCAAGGCGTGATTACTGCTGACCAGGCTTCGCTGCCTGGGTTTCAGTGCTCACACACAATGGGTAGTTATGTAGGTGCTGGACAGTCCTCACACTTATTCACTCGCCTTCTCATTACACGCTCACTCAATCACTTGCTTGTTCACTCACCTGCTCACTCAGTCACTCACTCACTCATGCGTTTGCTGCTCCGGCTTCTGGCTACATTCAGGTTACCAGCTCTGGTGTTGCTGGCTGCACGTGGAGTCTAAAGGGCCTTGGGCGTCATTTGCGAGTCAGGCAGGTGGCGCGCAAAGATTTTGTGAATCCCCAAATCCTGGGGCGCCACGCGTGACCGGGCGTCAATGCCTAGGCCACCACGTCCCGCCACGTGCCATGAGCACGTAAGGCACAGCATGCGTACATCACGTGCGCGTCACAACGCACGTGACACGTAAATGTTGCGTCGTGCGTCATGACGCGTAAATGATGTCGCGTAAATGACACGCAAATAACGTCCAAGTCGGACAGGCCCTTAAAGAGCGTGTCCCACTTGGGCGTCATTTGCACATCACGCAGGTGGTGCGCGAGGATTTTGAGAATCCCAAAATCCTGGGGCGCCGTGCGCTACCGCCGTCACTGCCTATGCCACCACGTCTCGCCATGCGCGCGTAATGCACGCGCGTCGTGATGCGTAATTGTCGCGTAAATGAGGCAAAAATATCGCCCACGTGGGACAGGCCCTTAACTCGTGGTCTTTAGCTCCTGCCGCAAGGCCAATCTCAATCCTAATCCCAGCTCCATCTGAATGCATGGCCTACCGTGATCCACTATCAAACTATCCCTCCTGCACCTCACTGCTCTGGTAATAAAGGCTCACAGAGACCCTGGAGATCATGGAACATATCGAATCACGGAGACCAACAGCACAAAAGGAAGCCCCTTGGCGCATTTTAACGCAGACCAACAAGCAGTGATAGAATCATACAACTCAAAAACAGGTATTTTGGCCCAGCTCATCCATGCTGACCAAGCTACCTCATCTATGCTAGTCCCATCTGCCCATGTGTAACCCATATCCCTCTAGTTGAGTATAGGAGGTCCTACTCCATTGTACAGGGCCCTGGTGAGACCACACCTGGAGTATTGTGTGCAGCTTTGGTCTCCTAATTTGAGGAAGGACATTCTTGTTATTGAGGGAGTGCACCAGGTTAATTTCCAGGATGGCGGGACTGACATATGATGAAATAATGGGTTGACTGGGCTTGTATTCACTGGAATTTAGAAGGATTAGAGGGTATCTTATAGAAACTTATAAAATCCTTAAGGGATTGGGCAGGCTAGATGCAGGAAAAATGTTCCCGATATTGGGGAAGTTCAGAACCGGGTGTCTCAGTTTAAGAATAAGGGGTAGGTCATTTTGGACTGAGATAAGAAAAAACATTTTCACCCGGAAAGTTGTGAATCTGTGGAAGGCAGATTCCACAGAAGGCAGTGGAGGCCAATTCACCGGATGTTTTCAAGAGAGAGTTAGATTTAGCTGTTAGGGCTAGCAGAATCAAGGGATATCGGGAAAAAGCAGGAACCGGGTACTGATTTTGGATGATCAGCCAAGATCATATTGAGTGGTGGTGCTAGCTTGAAGGGCTGAAGGGCATACTCCTGGACTTATTTTCTTTGTTTCTCTACCTTATGAATCCATTTAGCTGTCCATATACATCTTTTAAATGTTGTTATAATACCTGCCACATATACCTCCTCTGGCAGTTCATTCCATACAGCCACCACTTTTGTGAAAAAAAAATGCCCCTCGGGTTCCTATTAATTCCTTCCCCTCTCATTTTAAACCAATGCCCTTTAGTTCTTGATTCCCCTAATCCGGGGAAAAGACTGTGTATTCACCCTATCCATTCCACGCAATTTTATATTTTAGCTATAAGATCATCCCTCAGCCATCTGCGTGCCAAGGAATAAAGTTCTATCCTGCCCAACTTCTTCCTATACCTCAGGCCCTCAAGTCCTAGTAACGTCCTCCTAAATCTTTTCTGCACCCTTTCCATCTCCATGGCGCCCTTCCTGTGGCAGGGAGACTAAAACTGAATACAATACTCCAAGTGCAGCTTTACCAACCTCTTGTCCAACAGTAACAATGTCCCTACTTCTATACTCTGTTCCCTGAGTCATGAAGCATGCCAAAAGCCTTCTTTACCACCCTACCTACTTGTGATGCCACTTACAGGGAAGTATATACTTGTACTGCTAATTCCACAAAGAAACCCAACATTTTTATTGATTTACTGAATTTCCAACCTATGACCACCAAATTGCAGAAGGGATATTTGGGAAGGGATATGAGAACCTTCAGCCAATGTATCTGGGAGCAGACATAAACCCTACGTAAAGATGGATAATCACACCACCCTACAAAGTGAGCACCCGCCTACTCGTTCAGGTAGCTCTTGCCCTATCTATGGAAGAGTCTAGTTACCATGCAATTACTCACCCACAAAATCAAAGTAAAAGCAATACTCTCCTTGATTCCAGGAGACTTCTGAAAAAGATGAAGAACACAACTATTTAATTTGGAGACACTTTCTCTCCTATTCAGAGACAAAGCAGTTTGGAAACATTTTAAATAGCCTAGAGTAAGAAGCTTTCTCTCTCTCTCAACATCCCAGAAATCTCCCCTGACAGTGTTTATCAAACCAAAAATTCATCATGTAAAAGGAGAGGGGCATCAGGCCATGCGAACGTCACTACCAGCAGTCACCATATTAATCAAAGCACATATTTTACAAAAGCTACTGGAGGAACTCAGTGGGTCAGCTACCATCACTGGAAGAAAATAGAGAGATTACATTGTGGGTTGCAACCTTACTTCAAGACTAATTTATGTTTCTCAATATCTGCTAACTAGTCTCAATTAATTCATTTGATGATTGTTTTTTAGGACAATTGCTTAAATTGCCCATGTACTTTGATTACAAAATTAAAAATTAAGCACAATCTGCTTTACAAAAGTTTGGTCAGTTAATATAATTAGGTCAAATCAATTAGTTAATATAAACAAAAGTATGATATTAATTAGTTAATATAAACAAAAGTGTGATCAACAGGTAATTAAGGGAAATTTAGGGTATCTTGTTTGCTTAAGGATGCAAAATAACGAGAAGTAGGTGTATTCAAAATGTTGTGTTAAGACGTTGTGTTGCTCATCTAATGTTGTGGCTATGCCTACATTTGTACATGTGTCATCAGCATTTTTGTTTTTCTTTCATATGAATGTTCTGGCCATTAATCCCTATTTTTCAATGAAATACTGACAGTGAGTAATCTTGTCTGTGATAAAGAATAAGCTAATTGTATAAGAGCTTATAAGAGAGCTTCTTAAATCTAAACTTGATTAAACTAGCAAAGCTATCATCAAAGAAATGGCAATGAATGGAATTCCTAAATTAACATAATCTAACTTGGCACAGTGGTAGAAATGTCAGCAAAACAGCTAGGATATTTCTGCACAGACATGTCAGCAATATAATTGAAACAACATTATTTTTATTCTACATCATATATTAAATATCTGTGGAACAGTGACTGGAATTTGAGGATTAATTTTGGATGCTGACCAGAATTGACATGTGACAAGACGACAATAAACACCAGACACTGAGATGTTTGAACAGCCAAATAAATCGTGCTGGCTGGCATAAGTGACTGTCAAAACTAGAAAAATGAAACGTAAAATGAAAACCTCTAAATAATATACTTTGCTCTTGCCATCACTCTGATATAAGTTAATCTTCATCTCATCTGTTCACAAGACCTTTTTCCAGAACTATGGTTGTTCTTTTAAGTATTTCTTGGCAAACTGTAACCTGTCCATCCTATTTTTCCGGCTAACCAGCAGTTTGCATCTTGCAGTGTAGCCTCTGTATTGCTGTTCATTAAGTCTTCTGCGTATAGTGGCCATTGACGCCTGAAGAGTGTTTCTGATCTGTCGGACACGTGTTTGGGTTTTTTTTCTTTATTATGGAGAGAATTCTTCTATCATCAGCTGTGGTGGTCTTCCTTGGCATGCCAGTCCCTTTGCGATTAGTAAGCTCACCGGTGCTCTCTTTCTTCTTAATAATGTTCCAAACAGTTGATTTTGATAATGGGCCTGTCCCACTTGCCGATTTCTTAGGCAACTGCTGGCGACTGTCAGTCGTAGCAGATCGCCGAAAAACCGGCGACAACTTGCGTCATCCTGGCGTAAACCTAAGGCAGCACCTACATCAGGAGAAGTCAAGCTACGCTCATTGCTGTCAAATCCACTGTCGCTGAAAAGTTTTCAACATGTTGAAAATTTAGTGGCGCCCAGAAAGACGTTACGACTTTTTGCACGAATGAGGAGACTACTCCCGGCGACCACCGGCAATTATGTGGTGACAAACTAGTTGTCTGTAGTTGCCTAAAATAATTGCTTGTGGGACAGACCCATAAGCCTAAGATTTGGCTGATGTCTCTAACAGTTTTATTCTTGTTTCTCAGTCTCATAATGGTTTATTTGATTTTAATTGGCACAACGGTGGTTCTCATGTTAATAACAGCAATAAAAGTTTCCAAAGGTGATGGAAAGACTGGAGGAAAGACTAGGTGCTGAGAGCTCTCTTATACCTGCATTAAGGTGGCAAATAAACACACATGAACAATTACAAGCACCAGTGAAGCCATGTGTCGCAAACATTATGGTGCCCTGAAATGGGGGGACTATGTATAAACGCAGCTGTAATTTCCACATGGTGAAACCAAATATATAAAAATGGCCTTTATTAAATTCTGACTGTGCACTTTAACCACATGTGTTTTTTTCTATTACAAATCTCAAAATGTGGAGTACAGAGGCAAATAAATAAATGATGGGCCTTTGTCACAAACATTATGGAGGGCACTCTAACTGTCAGAAAACTTTGGTAGTTCATTGCTGGAATCCATGAGGAATCTAAATGTTGAAACACAGTCGTCATTAAGCACGTCTCATGTAGTTGGAGACATCCATGTTGTTCGCAAGTGTATGTGCAGAGTTCTGAATTTCCTGACAGTTATGGAGACCAGTGCTGGTCGTTTCCAGCAGAACTGTTGCAATTTAGACACAAAAAGCTGGGGTAACTCAGCGGAACAGGCAGCATCTCTGTAGAGAAGGAATGGGTGATGTTTCGGGTCGAGACCCTTCTTCAGACCTTCAGGTTCAGATCCGAAACGTCACCCATTCCTTCTCTCTAGAGATGCTGCCTGTCCCGCTGAGTTACTCCAGCTTTTTGTGTCTATCTTCGGTTTAAACCAGCATCTGCAGTTCCTTCTTACACACTGTTGCTATTTAGTTTAGTTTAGAGGTACAGCATGGAAACAGACTCTTCAGCCCACTGGGTCTGCACCGACCAGTAATCTCTGCACATACCAGGGACAATTTATACACATACCAAGCCAATTAACCTAATCTACTAACTCAAACGTCTTTGGAGTGTAGGAGGAAACCATAGGTAGAAACATAGAAAATAGGTGCAGGAGGAGGCCATTCGGCCCTTCGAGCCAGCACAGCCATTCATTGTGATCATGGCTGATCGTCCCCAATCAATAATCCGTGCCTGCCTTCTCCCCATATCCCTTCACTCCACTAGCCCCTAGAGCTCTATCTAACTCTCTCTTAAACCCATCCAGTGATTTGGCCCCCACTGCCCTCTATGGCAGGGAATGCCACAAATTCACAACTCTCTGGGTGAAAAAGTTTTTTCTCACCTCAGTCATAAATGGCCTCCCCTTTATTCTAAGACTGTGGCCCCTGGTGCTGGACTCCCCCAACATTGGGAACATTTTTCCTGCATTTAGCTTGTCCAGTCCTTTTATAATTTTATATGTTTCTATAAGATGCCCCCTCATCCTTCTAAACTCCAGTGAATACAAGCCTAGTCTTTTCAAGCTTTCCTCATATGACAGTCCCGCCATCCCAGGGATCAATCTCGTGAACCTACGCTGCACTGCCTCAATCACAAGGATGTCCTTCCTCAAATTAGGAGACCAAAACTGTACACAATACTCCAGATGTGGTCTTACCAGAGCCCTATACAACTGGAGAAAACCCACACGGTCACAGGAAGAATGCACAAACTCCATATAGACAGCACCCGTAATCAGATGGAACCCGGGTGTCTAACCCTGCAAGCAGTGTAAGGCAGCAACTCTACTGCTGCAGCACTGTGCTGCCCTAGAAAAAATTCTTAAAACAATCTTTACCAATTTATCAGTAATCTGCTTACCACCTCCTTGTGAAAAGAATGTTTTTATCCCATTTTTGATGTCAACTCATTACACTCCAATTATAATTAATAATTTATTTTCTCTTTGAAAGGGCTTGCAGACTCCAAAATCAAGAACTTGCATTGCATTGTTTACAACCTGGAATACATGGATTGCTTGTGGAAGAATGGAGCGAGTGCTCCAAACGACATCGATTACAGACTCTATTATTGGTATGTATGACAATGTTGATAGCATAACATAATAGCACATTTACATAATGTCGCACAAGTTGTCAAAGGCAACAATGCATAATTATTCCCATTATTAAATTACAATGTGAATTACTATCCTTGCTGTTGACACATTAAGCAATCAATTGCCACGCATCGAAGGTAGACAAAAGTGCTGGAGAAATTCAGCGGGTGCAGCAGCATCTATGGAGCGAAGGAAATAGGCAACGTTTTAGGCCGAAACCCTTCTCAGATCTGTTGCTCCAACTATCCTTTAAAGAGTTGGGAAATATAGGAACGTGTAAATCAGCTAAAGACTTCAGATAATAATGCGCTGGTGTTTTTAACAACCCACTATTACAGTACACAGAAGTCCACGATCAAAGTTTACAGTAGTTACTATACATCATTTAGTCTAATACCCTTCTCATAATGTTTCATTTATTTAAATATTATCCTTTAAAATGCAGAGATGCTGCTTTGAAGAAGTGTGCCTATATTTAAAAGGGGTATTACAATACGGCACCACACAAAATATGACAGGGGATAGGAGCTTTCTTCCTGCCTTACTTTTCTTTGTCAGGTATCATCCACGATAGTACACTATCATATATATTTTATACCAAAGCACATTTGTCGTGCACAGTATTTTTTGTTTTAGTGGATGTTCTATTTGCCATTTAAAAAAAATTGCAGGGATAGTACACTATTAGTTTTCTGGTAAAATTGCTGATCAAAAATACGTCACCAAATGAAAATGTGGAAGCAGTCCACTATTCTTCTATTAATCAGAATGTAAGTTACCACTTGAAACTTAAGTTGCCACGTGAAAAGTTTGATTTTTAGAAAATAAGGATGTTAATGAGTAGGATGCTGTTAAATATCATGTTTTGTATTTGATTGACCTGAACTGTCTTGAAAGTAATGAGCTTTTATATATTAACAGGCATAAAGAGCTGGAGCAAGTAATGAAATGCAATAATTACATACAAAATCAGGGTCATAAAGTTGGCTGCCATTTTTACAATGACAGTCTCATCGAGTTTTCTGATTTCAACATATGCATAAATGGCACCTCAAGACTGGGACCAGTGATGCCAGCTTATTATACATTTCAACTTCAGGATCACGGTAGGATTCAGTGATGCATGATGAATGCCTTTCATATTTCCTTGTAATATGGAAAGAGACAGTTCTACCCATTGACTCTCACAGAATTGGCTCACAGAACTATTCCATCTAGCTGTTCATTTTCTCTATAGCCCCTAACTTCCCATCGGTTCCTTCCAGATTCCACCACTCACCTACACTCGAGGGGAAATTTACAGTGGCTAATTAACTTACTAACCTGCGTGTCTTTGGGCTGTGGAAAGGAACCAGAGCACCCAGATGCAGTGGCGGAAATCCCGGGGGGGGCAGGGAGTTTCCCCCCCCCCCCATTTTTTAAATCCGGATTTTAAAACCCGGTGAGATCTCCGCTTTCCGTGAGACTGGGGGTGGGACTGCTGATCGAGGGCGCCGATTGGACGAGAGAGACGTCGGTCAGCAGGCAATGGGGCGGAACATAATTCAGCGTGATGATTGGAGGAGGGAGATGTCGGTCAGAGGCGGAAGTAGGGGGTTGGACTGAGGATAGAGCGCGGCGATTAGAGGAGGGAGACGTGCCCAGGTCATAGGGTCACAACGGCAGCCCTGGACACACACCTGCACCTCATCCGCAGCCAGGATCGATCCCGGCTGGCTCTCCGGCGCTGCAATCGCTGCCGAACCTACACTGGACCATCCCCGTCTCCACCCGAGTGGCCCCCCACGCCCGGGGGTGGCCGGAGACGTCGGGAGTCAGATGGGAGCTGCGCCCCCAGGCCCACAGCCAGAGCAGAGAAGCAGCGCTAAACCCAGCTCAACTCTGCCTGTCCCGCCAGGTTAACCTACAGCCCTGCCTGGAATTACGGGAAATATGGCCCAGGCTTACAGCCAGCACGGAGAAGCAGCGCTAGCTCCATGGCTCCGGACTGGTATTCCATCAGTCCAGGCAGGGCTGTAGGTTAATCCGGCGATACAGGCAGAGTTGAGCTGGATTGAGCTGAAATTACCGTTCACAGGGCCCACAGAAGCCTCCGAAGCCTCGCGTGTGTGTGTGAGTGAGTGTGCGCATGCGCGCGCGGCCGCAAAGAAATTGTGTCCCCCCTGTCCCCCGGTCCCCTTCATATTTTGATAGCGATTTCCGTCACTGCCCAGATGAAACATAAGTGGTAACATGGAGAATGTCCAAACTCCAGAAAGGAAAGGAGGCTAGGATTGCATCCTAACTGCTGGAATTGTGAGGCAGCAGCAGCAACAACAGTATCTACACCACTGTATCACCCCAGTGGGTGTCAAAGCCAACGATTTATCCCTTATACTAATCAAGTGCAAGAGGGATTCATGTTGTGCCCATGGCTCTCCTTTGTGTACACAAGGTGACCAAAGCCATAATGATTTATCAAAATAAGGAAGAATTTTTGTTTTTAAGTGAACGATTATGTTTTTTGATTTTCATTCAGCACTTTGCAGCAGCTTCCTTAAATAAATATAAGCTCCATGTGCTTTGTTCTTCAGAGGGTTGTTGAAATATTATTTTTGGCCTTTACATTCTTGTATGAGAAGAGGGGCTGGGTGAGAATTTCTGCAGCTAATGAAAAATTAAATGTAATTTAACCATTAAACTATATTATTTCATATTAAGAAGCAATAAATATTTAATTTGCAATAATTATTTTCGTGGAGCTGTCCTCATGAAATCCGATTGCATTTTCAGTTAAGCCAGCAGCTCCTTATGAAATTAACATGACTGCATCAAAAAATGGTATTTATCTAGAGTGGAAGCCTCCAGCTGGTAAAATAAAACCTCACTGCCTGGAATATGAAGTTAATTTCTCAGGAAAAAACACTGACTGGGAGGTAGGTGAATTCTTAACTTGGGCAAGTAACTTCACTTTATCATTGCTATTTACTTTGCCTTAGGTTTACATTACAAGATAAGATTTTTTTATGGTAAAAAACGTCTCAACCCTAATGTACTAAAATGCAACACCGGGATAGGTTGACGCAGTTATTTGTGTACTCTGCACGAACCTCCTCCTACCATCTCATCTCCTGATTATATATTTCTATTTCTTGCCTTCACAATAGATTTAATTCTGGACATTAGTTCTTGTGACTTATTTCTAAAAAATATGCCAATAGATTTGACATTCAGTATGATGTGAAGTATTCTGAGTCAATGTCACGCTGCTCCATTTTCTGCAAATCCCCCAGACAGTAGAGACGGCAAAAAGCTACAATAATATCGAGCAAATATTTCAATTGCTCTTGGAGCAATTGCTACTCCAATGGTTCATTCTTCAGTTGCCGTTCAAAGCTGTGACAGACGTTTATCATCCATTATATTTATTCATCCTTTTTATTCCCTCGTAAGGGTGGCATTTCGGGGCCATTTTTATGTTTTAAACTGTGTTTGAGACCCTAGGTTTAATCTTTGGTTTTTGACCATTTAACTAAATTTTACCATTGTGCTCCTGGGTTTATAGTTGCTGAAATAAGCCTAGGATTCTATTTCTGGTTCCCTACATTGAGGATGTTAGACTGAATCGGGTTCAATTATAGTATCCCCCGAGGCTAAACCGCTTTGTCATCGAGGCAAAATCATGAAGAATGATTTAGGATGATCAGCCATGATCATATTGAATGGTGGTGCTGGCTCGAAGGGCCAAATGGACTACTCCTGCACCCATTTTCTAATGGTTACTCCACTGTCCCATTCCTTTTGATTTATTCCCTTCGTGAATGTCTTTTTTTTTTTTCTCTCTGCATATTACTTTTTTTTTAAAGCCTACCCTATCCATAAAGACTGTTCCTCATTCCTAACATCCTTACTGTGATTGATACCTCCCAAATAAAAAAAAGGGCCTATGCTTCAGTTGTAAATCCTTTGTAAAATCAGAAAAATAACTTTTGTTTATTCATTTCATTCATCAAAATAGTATGCAAGTTGAACTTTACCCCAAGTTCAGGGAATTTACATTATTTACTACAGCATACAGTTTTGGAAGTTTATTTTTCGCTACTTTGTTTCCAGTCTAAAGCACTTCCAGACGAAACTACATCTACATTCCTGAATATAACTGTGAAAACAAAGTTCTGCGTCCATTTAAGAGCAGCTGTCAACATGTATTGTGCTGATGATAGCTTTTGGAGTGAGTGGAGCTCTACACAGTGCTTGAGAGGTATATCTATAACTCACTATGAAAACAAGTCTGAGAATCTCTGACAAGCCTGTCACAAAGAAGAGATTAAAATGTATAAATGTCTTTATAGTTTTTTGACTATTTGCTTTAGATTCAAGTTTCATTACAAAACTCGTATAACATATGGTGGGTGCTCCCAGGTTTAATTTAATGGTACTTCTGCAATTCTGATATTGGACAAAATGACCCAAATATTGAAATTCTTGGGATAAAATCTGCTTCGATGCAAATGCTGCAGGGGAACTAAAATAAGTTCAAGTTCAAGTGAGTTTATTGTCATGTGTCCCTGATGGACAATGAAATTCTTGCTTTGCTTCAGCACAACAGAACATAGTAGGCATTTACTACAAAACAGATCAGTGTGTCCATATACCATTATATAAATATATACACACATGGACTCTATAATTATGGACTCTAAACAAATAATTGTGGACTCTTAACAATCAGACAGTTTTCCATAAGCCAGTCTGTTAAACATGCCAGTTCCAGCAGGGGAAGACGTTGTGGGAATTTTTGTCCCATAATTCAATTTCTCCTATATTTCAATGACTTCAAATGATGTTGTTAACATATGCAGTGGAAAGACATGCAGCCATCCTCATCTGTACAAGATGACTCTTTGTCATGGTTGGTTGAGTGACCATTCCAATTACTAGGGCACAAATTTGGTCAGATGACGTTTGTGAAGAGGGAACAAAGTTATGTTTTAAGCCAAAATTGCATTGATCTGAAACATTAACTCTGTTTCTCTCTCCAATGGAGGATTTGTGAGGATTTCCAGCACTTTGTATTTCTTTAATATTATGGGGGGGTTTTGGCTTCTGGATCATTCAATCCTACAGGCTGTGTTGGATTACTTGGCTACTAACAAGGAACATGATGATGGTACAAGTCTAACGCTCCCTTTTGCATTAGTAAAGGAAGTGCTAGAATACCCAGATTTAATTCATGTCCACTAGCTTATTTACCAAGTCTGTTGGAAGATGAAGATCTCTTACCTTTGATATTTTTTAATTACATCTGAATTGAGGAAAAATAAACAGAACTAAAGCAAATTATTTTTTTGTTGCTGATTAAAATTTGCTGAGGAAGGAATGTTGGACAAAGGAACCAAAACGGACGCATTTGTAATTTCTTTGCATTGACCAGGTGGCTTAATGTTAAGGAGCGAAATGATGTTGCTGATATAACATTTATGGAAGTGTCTTATTACTAAAGACTGATTTTATAATTAACACAGGCTAGTGATAAAATGAGATGACAAGTAAAATACTTGTTCTATGAAATTCTTAACCTACAGACTATCCAGCAGAAGAGGAGCATACCATTATCAAACGTAACTCGTTCAGAGAGCTGATTTTACTCGCAGCTTTGGCATCAATCTCATTGGCATTACTTGTGGGTGTTCTTGCCTGCTGGGTCAGATGGAAACGGTAAGGATATTTAATACAAAGGCAATCATAGCCAATGTTTTTTAATTCCTGTTTTTAAGATATTGTCGGTGACATTAATACTTAAAAATATTGTGAAAATATGATTAATTACAATAATCATAAAAGTCATTAATTATTGTGTTCACTCTTACATTTTCACTGCCCAGCTATTTTAAATTAGATAAAAATGTGATTTAGATTTTTTTTTCTCTGCCAATATATCACATGTAACCAAAGTGCAGCCTGTTGCTGTATGCAGAGCTGATGAACTAAACAATTCAAGCTGATAATCTATAGGTTTGTATTTTGATTCCGTAAAGATTATATCATCTACATCTGTGATTTAGCATAAAGCAACTTAAGCACAACAGAGGTGTATCTCATTTCATCTTAAAGTGAAGTGGGCATTATGCTATTGAATATTTACCTATTTTTTTTGTTTTTTCAGATCATTTTCAAAGAAAAAGGTTAACACGTTACTCACTGAAGAAACCAAAAGCGTCAATGAAAGAAACTGCCTTAACTGTTGAAATATTCTAAAATAATATTACTGATTGTTAATACTATCTACTAATTGCATTCTAAATGTATATCTTTTTTTTTATCTTGCATATAAAAATAAGCTTGTATGTATTGAGCCATTGATATTTTAAATGCTCCGGAAATGTTTATAGTGTTAACAGTCACATTGCAAGGTCAGGGTAACCTTAGATAAGGCATCATTGCAGCAGTTATTTTCAAATTCAGTAATTTAGAAAAACTCATTCTGCAACTCACAAGACATTTCTCGTGAAAATTTCAATTAAGAAATATTTTCCGGGATGCCATAAAAAGTAGGAAAGGAAACAATGGAGACTCTGACCTTAACTGGTCTTGTCTGGTGTGCTAGAAGATTGATATCATGCCTTGGAAAGGGATTACAGCACAAATAACAAACTGTTGGAGGAACTCAGTGGGTCAGGCAACAGCAGTGGAGGGAAATGGACAGATGATTTTTCGAGTCAGAACGCTTCTTCAGATTGAAGGATGCCACTTTGAAGAAGATCTCTTTCTGCAGTTCCTCCAGCAATTAGGTTTTTTTTTTTCAGCATTTGCAGTCTCTTGTGTTTACTAATTGCAGTAATATCTGCTTGACTTTAGTTATGGGAATTAATGGGGAAATAGAATGAGCTGCAATATTGATTGTCATCTGTAAAAGCACCAGGGGCAATCAAGGGTTGGTTGTGGCACTATTTAAGAATGGAGGGAGAGAAAAACAGAACTACAGATCTGTTTATCATAGGGCAGATACTAGAATCTATAATGGATGGTGTGTTAACCATACCGCTCAAAAAGAATAAGAGGATTGACAAAGTTGACAGAATTTATTAAGGTAAATCTGTTGAGGTTTGTTTAGGATGCACCTAGTGGAATAAATAAGTGGGTAACTAATGCATGTATTTTGATTTTTGAAAATCAATATGTTGTACACAAGTTGATACAGTTAGAGCACATGGAATTCGGGGTACAAGTATGAATGAAGTATTGACTATTGGATATAAAGCAAAGGATGGGAATAAGTGCACCTTTCTCTGACTGGCATGCTGTGACCAGTGTGGCAACACTAGAACAGATGCTTGGATCCCCAGTTATTTGCAATCTATATCAATGATTCCCTGAAAGTGGCAATACAGGTCAGTAGGGTGATGAAGAAGGCATGTGGGGTGCTGGCCTTCATGCTTTGAATCAAAGGATATAAATATTGAGACCTTATATTGCAACTTCACACAAGTTAGAGTTATGCAGCACAGAAATGGATCCTTTGGCTCACAACCTCCATGCCAACATTTTTGACCATCTCATGTCCATGGAGTACTAGATGTTGAGTCCCATGTTCACATGGGAGGGCTGGTCCCCCAATGCAATATTCCACCTCTCCACCAATTCCAATATTGGTGGCAAGTAGGGGGGGGGGGGGGGAGGCTTTCTGGAGCGCTAGTATGGGTTTGTGGGCTGAAAGGACTGGTTTCCAGAGGGCTAGTATGGACATTGTCTGCCAAATGGATTCTTGGGCTGGCAGCTCAGTCACTCAAGCCTGGTGTGCTGGCAGCTCACTCACTCACGACCGGTGGGCTGGCAGTTGACTTATGCTATTCCTTGAAATTCCATTTCAAGCAGAGTGCAGGCCACCAAATTCAAATGAAGCTTCCTACCATTTTAAGCAGGGTGCAAGGCCACCAAATTCAAATGCAGTTTCCTACCATTTTAAGCAGGGTGCAAGGCCACCAAATTCAAATGCAGTTTCCTACCATTTCAAGCAGGGTGCATGGCCACCAAATTAAAATGCAGTTTCCTACCATTTCAAGATGAGTGCAAGGCCACCAAATTCAAAAGCAGTTTCATACCATTTCAAGCAGGGTGCAAGGCCACCAAATTCAAAAGCAGTTTCCTACCATTTCAAACAGGGTGCAAGGCCACCAAAAGCAGTTTCCCACCATTTCAAGCAGGGTGCAAGGCCATCGAGGTGACCTTTCCCTCCCCCATCTTTCAGAGACTGAGCCACTTCTGGGTTTTATAGTCCCTCCCCCTCCCATCGGAAGGGGCGTGGCCTTCATGGCAGTGATTGACAGGAGAGAGAATCTCAACATTTTTTAAATACCAATAACTCTTCTATTTTTCATCGATGGGAAAAATCCTGTGCATCTGATGAGGAAGACTGAGTAAGATGGCCAAAAATCATAGCCATAAGTGGTAGCGTTTTTTCTAAAATCAATATACAGTGCAAACAGGAAGTGGTCAAGTTTAGACTTTTAATTATATAGATTGTCTGATGTTCCAGCTGCCTCTCTACCGGAAGGATGAGATTGTGCTGCAAAGATTATCCAGGATGTTGGTTGATTAGACGACTTTGCTGGAGTCAAACCTGATGAGCTAGAGCCTGGCTAGATAATTAGACTAGTTGCCAAGATAGTTGGAATGTCATACTATGTGAGATTGGGTAGACGGGGATGTGTATTTTTTTAATTCTTCAAAAGTATGAGATGAGACAACTTCTAATAAGTTATAACATTCTAAAAGGCCTTCATACGCCAGTTGCAATGTAAATGGTGATTGATTGCTTGCAGAACCCAGAGGAGAAACTACCATCCTCCGATAAAAATCGTCGTACTCTTTCAAATCTGTAAGTCTAGCAACATTTTTAGTTGTTCTAATAGTATTCTCTTTACAATGCTAAGAACTATGTTCTGCACTCTGTATCTTTCCCTTTGCTCTACCAATTTTACTTGAGTTTAGCTCAATTGTATTTAATTATCTCATTTGATAGCATGTAAAACAATTTTTCACTGTACAATAATAAACCCAATCTAAACCTCAATGTTTCCTCTAACTTGGGAATTTGTGTACCGTGGTCAGAGATAAGATGTTTAAAATTGAGATAAGAAATTCTTACAATCAAGGGGGAGTGAAACATTTGAATTCTCTATCTCGAACCAGCAGTCAAAGCTAAGATTTAAAAAAAAGGTAATGTACTGGGGCAAATCAACGTATCAGACAGCATCTCTGGGAGACCATGAACAGGTGATGTTTTGGGTCAAGACCCTTTGTCAGACTGCTGCCTGACCTGCTGAGGTACTGCAGCCCCTTTGCCTTTTTATAAACCAGCATCTGCTGTTCATTGTTTCTACTGTGGAAACTCAGTTGTTATCTAAATTCAAAATAGAGAATTATAGATTTCTGGGCAGAAAGGGTATTTAGGGATAGGAAGACAAAGCAGGAATTTGGCATTGAGCTGGAAGTTTATCCATGATCTTGAAAAATGACACAAAAAAGGTCAGAGGCTACAGTATATAGCTTCCCCATTCATATTTCTTGTCTTATAGAGTTAAACAGCATGGAAGCATGGAAGATAATACTTCCTTCAACTACATCCTCTGGCAGCTCATTCCATATACCTACCACCCTATATGTAAAAATGTTGACCCTCGGGTTCCTATCAATTTCTTTCCCCCTTACCTTAAATCTTTACCCTCTGGTTCTCGATTCCCCTACGCTTGATAAAAGACTCATTTACCCTACATATTCCTCTCAGAATCTTATACACCTTTATAAGATTACACCTCACCTGCCTGTGCTCCAAGGAATAAAGGAATAAAGGCACCGATGAAGCAACGTGGAAAGTTGTTGCTTTTGTTATTACTCTGGCAAATTGGCAACATTTTGTTTTAGTAAGTATCGAGCAAGGCGTGTGTGCAGTTCTGACCACTGCATAACAGGAAGAGCATGACAGCATTTGAAATAAATCACAGGACATTTTTGTGGCATTTTCCAGGACTGGAGCATTTCTGCTAATATTGAGCGGTCTGAAATTATTTCCTTTGGAATAGAAGAGCCTAGGAGATTAGTTAATTTGTACTGTGTTACATTTTGCGTGACCAGATGTTTCTTAAATTCATAAGACATAGCAGCAGAGCGTACTCTGCCATTCAATCATGGCTAACCTATCTTTCCCTCTCAACCCCATTCTCCTGCCTTCTCTGTGATCTTTGGCACCACTAAAGCAAGGAAAGGATCTGGTTCCATTGAGAGGAACTCAATAACCAATATGCATTTTCTACCAAAGTAATTTATCAAAAGATTGGAGGAGGATTAAGAAAAATGTCCTTGTAGCTTAAATGATGGGAATCCAGAACTCACCACCTGAAAGGCTGGTGAAGGAGAAACCATTTAAAATACAGTATATTGTAATGTACACTAGATATACTGTAATATAGACGGCTATAACCAAGAGCTGGAAGGGAGTTTTTATGGCTGGGAACTCTTTCTCAGCTGGCATAGACATACTGGTTTAATCCCCTCTGCTTAATGATTCTATGAATATATAAACTAGAAAATGGCAGGCCATGTGAAGATCTGTGGGATAGATTCAACTCCCAAAAATGAGGAGCTATCCCAGTAATCTTTGGAAAGTAACCTAAATAGCTACATTAATGATTTGGATGAAGGGATTCAAAGTAACATTAACAAATTTGCAGATGACACAAAGCTGGGTGGCAGTGTGAACTGTGAGGAGGATGCTATGAGAATGCAGGGTGACTTGGACAGGTTGGGGGAGTGGGCAGATGCATGGCAGATGAAGTTTAATGTGGATAAATGTGAGGTTATCTACTTTGGTATCAAAAACAGGAAGGCAGATTACTATCTAAATGGCGTCAAGTTGGGAAAAGGGGAAGTACAACGGGATCTGAAGATCCTTGTTCATCAATCTATGAAAATAAGCATGCAGGTACAGCAGGCAGTGAAGAAAGCAAATGCCATGTTGGCCTTTATAACAAGAGGAGTCAACTATAAGAGCAAAGAGGTCCTTCTGCAGTTGTACAGGGCCCTGGTGAGACCACACCTGGAGTATTGTGTGCAATTTTGGTCCACTAATTTGAGGAAGGGCATTCTTGCTATTTAGGGAGTGCAGCTTAGGTTTACAAGGTTAATTCCCGGGATGGCAGGACTGTCATATGCTGAGAGAATGGAGCGGCTGGGCTTGTACACTCTGGAGTTTCGAAGGATGAGAGGATATCTTATTGAAATATAATATTGTTAGGGGTTTGGACACGCTAGAAGCAGGAAACATGTTCCCGATGTTGGGGGAGTCCAGAACCAGGGCCACAGTTTAAGAACGGAGACGAGGACACACTTTTTCTCACAGAGAGTTGTGAGTCTGTGGAATTCTCTGCCTCAGAGGGCGGTGGAGGCCGGTTCTCTGGATACTTTCAAGAGAGAGCTGGATAGGGCTCTTAAAGATAGGGGATATGGGGAGAAGGCAGGAACGGGGTACTGATTGGGGATGATCAGCCATGATCGCATTGAATGGCAGTGCTGGCTCGAAGGGCCGAATGGCCTACTCCTGCACCTATTGTCTATTGATTTTTAAAAGGAAGATTTGGAAGTGAGCAGTATATTTCAGGACCACAGAATGTTGGAAGTGCATCATGGAGATATTCTTGAAATGTACACAAATGTACACTATTCTTGAAATGTGATTGCCGCACTCACATAGAAACTAATGCTAAAAGAGCTTATTAAGTCAAAGAGCCTCAGTGTCACACAGCACGGGAACAAGCCCTTAGACTCACTGTGTACTTGCTGGCCATCCAGCACATGCCTGTTCAAATCCCAATTCCAACAGCCCACAGCCTTATGAGCCCTGCTGTTTCAAATGAGTTCCACGTACTTTGGTTCTGTCTTCACTAAGGAACACACAAACAATCTCACAAACGCACTAGGGGACAGAAGATCTATGGTGACGGCGGAACTGAAGGAAATTAACATTAGTCAGGAAATGGTGTTGGGTAGACTGATGGGACTGAAGGGTGAGAAATCCACAGGGTCTGATCATCTGCATCCCAGGGTACTCAAGGAGGTGGCTTTAGAAATTGTGGATGCATTGGTGATCATTTTCCAATGTTCTCTAGATTCTGGATCAGTTCCTGTGGATTGGAGGGTAGCTAATGTTATCCCACTTTTTAAGAAAGGAGGCAGAGAGAAAGCAGGGAATTATAGACCAGTTAGCCTGACATCGGTGGTGGGGAAGTTTCAGATTCAGATTCAGAAAACTTTATTGTCTGTCGTAACAGAAAATCTTCTTTGACGTGGCTCAACATACAACCAGGACAATGTACTGATAAGCAGTCATACAACACAGATTTCTGCGAGCACACACAGTGTGTATAGATCTTAAAAGCAAGTATAAAGATTTAAAACTGTAAAAATAGACAAGATAAAAGTTGTGGATACGTGTAAAGTGACAGTGCGTCAGGGTTAATTTGTCCATTGTTCATTTTTTATTTAAGCTGTTTATGGCAATGGGTATGGATGAGTTTTTGTGGATGTTTTTCTTGGATAGGGGGACTTTATATCGGCGGCCTGATGGCAGAAGTTGGAAGGACTTGTGCAGGGGGTGGGTGGGATCCTGTGTAATGAGGTTGGCTTTCCTTTTAACTGCCTGGGTGTGGAGTACTGATGATTGATTTTGAGTTTTGCCAGTTATTTTGCTTGCTTGATTGATGATCTGGGAAAGCTTTGATTTGTCTTTGACAGAGGTGAGGGTGAACCAGGATGTGATGTTAAAGGTGAGTACAGATTCTATAAGTGATTTATAGACAGCTGTTAAAATGTCCTGTCTGACATCAAAGCTCCTGAGTTTCCTCAGCAGGAACAGGCGTTGCTGTGCCTACTTGTACACAGAGTCTGTGTGCTGGGAGAAGGACAGGCGGGTGTCAATCTCTGTGCCCAGGTATCTAAAGGCCTCTACCTGCTCAACTGTCTGCCCATTCAGCCACAGAGGTTCATGGAGAGGTTGGGCGGAAGATGTTCGCCTCCCCCCACAACACAGCTCCCTGGTCTTGGAGATGTTAAGCTCCAGAGAGCTCTCTTTGATCCACAGCATCAGGGTGTTGACCTGCTGATAGTAGGCAGCCAGAGAAGTGTGATCCTTGATGTGGGCCACCAGGGCCATATCGTCTGCATACTTAAAAAGGGAAATGTCACTGTTATTGTTTGTTATGTTGTTTGTGTAGATGGAAAATAAAATCGGTGATAAGACACAACCCTGGGGAGTCAATTATTAAAAATGGAATAGCATTTGGATAGCAGTAACAGGATCGGTCTGAGTCAGCATGGATTTACGAAGGGAAATTCTTGCTTTACTAATCTTCTGAAAATTTTTGAGGATGTAACAAGTAAAATTGATGGGAGAGCCAGTGGATCTTATAGAAACATATAAAATTATTAAGGGATTGGACACGCTAGGTGCAGGAAACATGTTCCCGATGTTGGGGGAGCCAAGAACCGGGGGCCACAGTTTAAGAATAAGGAGTAGGCTATTTAGAACTGAGATGAGGAAAAACTTTTTCAGCCAGCCAGTTGAGAATTTGTGGAATTCTCTGCCTCAGAGGTCGACTCACTGGATGCATTCAAAAGAGAGTTAGATAGAGCTCTTGGGGCTAGCAAAATCAAGGGATATGGGGAGAAGGTAGGAATGGGGTTGTGGTTGATCAGCCACGATCACATTGAATGGTGGTGCTGGCTCGAAGGGTCGAGTGGGCTACTCCTGCACCTATTTTCCACAGTATGTATCTGTGTTTCAGGTCTCTGGTGAAAGAAAAATCTTCTCTAATCCTCATACTCCTTACCTTAGGCCTGTGCCTTCTGGTCATAAACACATCTGCTAAGGGGAAAAGTTTCCCACTGTATCGATGCCCCTCATAATTTTGTGTAACTCAGCCAGACACCCGTGAGTCTTCTCCACTTCAAGGAAAACAAACCCACCCTATCCAGTCTTTCCTCATACCTCATGGGTAAATCTTCTCTGTGGCCTCCACAATGCCCATCCTTTTCATTGTGTGGTGACTAGAACAGCACATAGTACTCCTCCTGTGATATAATTACTGTCCTGCATAGTTGTACCAAAACCTCACTGCGCTTTTACGCTCTATATCTTACCAATGAAGAAAAATATCCATTACGCTTTCTTGGTCATCTTTCTCCTTCTGTTGTCAACTTTACAGATCCTAGAGACAAATACTCTAATGTCCCTCTGTTCCGGAATACTCCCTATGGCCCATCCAGTCATTATTCATATCCTAAACTTATTTGTTCTTCTATGTATTAGGTTTAAATTCCAGCTGCCTTTTTCTGTCTGACATCATCACTCCATGGCAAAAGACTATCCTCCCCACTATCCTCAACAACATCAATATCTGTGTCATCTGTGAACTTACTTATCACACCTCTTCCTACAATGTTCACATTGATAATGTACAGCCAGGTTATTACCGTTGAGCCTTTGGATGCATCACAGGTCTGAAGCTTCTAACCGGAAAAATAACCATCAGCCTGTGCCTCTTATTACAAAGCTAATTTTGGAACCAATTTTCCAACTTGCCAGATCCCTTGGATTCTCACCATTTGGATCAGTCTCCTGGGCGGGTTACATTCCAGTCTAACTTTTATCCTTCCCGGTGACATTTTTAAAACTTACAGACATAAGGTTAATGTTTCTGAAATTTCATCCACTAATTTCACTTGCCTGGCTGCATTCCCCAAAATTTGATCCAGTATTGCCCCTTCTCTATTAGGGCCATCTATGGCTCAGAGAGCTGCTGGGGATGCATTTTACAAATATTTCCCTACTCAGCCTTAAACACCATAAAACGTCCAGTTCACATCGGTGATCTGAAATTCCCTATGATTATTTCCATATCTCTGTGCTTATAAAATTCTGATCTTGGATGTGTATTGATTTGTGTGATGTTCTGTGCGTTTCACATCTCTTCGAAAACACGACACGCTAACAGTGGAATTTTTTCCATATCCCAATAGAGATTTATGCCATGATGTCAAAAATCGCCTTATCTGAAAATTTCATGCATTATTTCACGGGTTATTTATGAAAATCTTCAAAAATTTCAAATAACTTTGAAAATAAACGAGATACATAGAAACATAGAAAATAGGTGCAGGAGTAGGCCATTCGGCCCTTTGAGCCTGCACCGCCATTCAATATGATCATGGCTGATCATCCAACTCAGTATCCTGTACCTGCCTTCTCTCCATACCCCCTGATCCCTTTAGCCACAAGGGTCACATATCTAACTCCCTCTTAAATATAGCCAATGAACTGGCCTCAACTACTTTCTGTGGCAGAGAGTTCCAGAGATTCACCACTCTCTGTGTGAAAATTAATTTTCTCATCTCGGTCCTAAAAGATTTCCCCCTTATCCTTAAACTGTGACCCCTTGTTCTGGACTTCCCCAACATCGGGAACAATCTTCCTGCATCTAGCCTGTCCAACCCCTTAAGAATTTTGTAAGATTCTATAATCTTCTAAATTCTAGCGTGTACAAGTTGAGCCTATCCAGTTTTTCTTCATATGAAAGTCCTGTCATCCCAGGAATCAGTCTGGTGAACCTTCTCTGTACTCCCTCTATGGCAAGAACGTCTTTCCTCAGATTAGGAGACCAAAACTGTACGAGATGGTCTTGCTGATGACATCGCAATGGATCTGCCTGCCTCTGCTCACGCTGCGAGTGACGTCACCCCTGTTCTGTCTTCTGTACTTCTTGGCTTCTTAACTTTCAGTTCTTTAAATTTGCCACTTAGAGTTTTTAAACTGCTGCTCAGGACGTGCAGCTCCGCTGGGCTCCTTGAAATTCTCGAACATGGCGGTGGCAGTCGTTATCGCCGCGCGGGCATGGGGCAATACAGTGGGAAGGTGGTTGTAGCGGCCATTACTCCCTCTGGGAGAGGCCGTCTATGTAGACCTGCGATTCCTCCGTCAATCACAGGGACTCGGGGAATCGTGACGCCTTTTCCTCACTGGTGATCCCAATCCCACTTGGCGATCTCTGGCCATCATGGGAGACGGCCTCCTCTCCGTTTCCCCCACCGATCGTCTGTCACGCGGGTGGGTGGGTTTCCCATGATCGGCCAGCCCTCCGCTGATTTTGACCGTCCTCAGATCGCGCCTGCCCGCGGCCTCCCTAGAGACTCTGCCGCCCGCTCGCCGTGGCCCCCACAGCCCACTCACCTGCCCGGCTCCCCTCCTCCTCTCCCCCCCCTCTCTCCCCTCCTCCCCTCCCCCCTCCTCCCCTCCCCCCTCCTCCACTCCCCCCTCCTCCTGTCCTCCCTCCTCCTCTCCCCCGCCTCCTCCTCTTCCCCCCTCCTCCTCTCCCTCCTCCTCTCCCCCCTCCTCTCCCTCCCCCTCCTCTCTACCACTTCCTCTCTCCCCTCCCCCTTCCACCCCTCTCGCCCTCCTCTCCACCCCCTCTACCACCCTTCTACCCCCCCTCTCTGCCCCCTCCTCCCTCTCCCCCCCCCCTCCCCCTTTCTCCCCGTTCCCCCCTCTCTCCCCGTCCTCTCTCTCCCCCCTGTCCCCCTCCCCACCTCTGCCCCCCCCCCACCTCCACCCTCTCCCTCTCCCCTCCATCTCCACCTCCCTCCCCTTCCCTTTACCCCCACTTCCCCCTCCCACGACTCCCCCCATCCCTCCCCCTCTCACCCCGCGCCTCCCCCCCCCTGTGTGTGTGGGGGGTGGTTAGTCTGTGTGTGATGCCGCAGGCTGCCCCACCCCCCCACAACCGCGCGTTGAGGGGACGGGTCCCAACAGGTCCCACTTGGTCTAGTAACTTTAAAATATCTCTTATTTAGCTCCTCCTCCATTTCATGCTGACCATTTGGAGCCTTGTATTACGTCCCCAACAAAGAGATTATGCTTTCTTTGGTCCTGAAGTCTATCTATATGGCTTTATTGGAAGATTCTTGTGGGTTATTCCCCCACTTTATTGCATTACTGATTCCTTGATTAATTTTGAAAAATACACCTCAGATCTTTCACACCTTCATTGTCCAACTGTTCCCCTGCCCACCCATCTTATTGAAGATTCTATATCCTGGAATGTTGGCTTGCCAGTCCTACCCATCTTTGAACCAAGTCACTATGATAGAAACAATATTACATTTCTATTTGATAATCGCTGTCCTCAGTTCATCTGTCCTGTCTGATCCCTGTGTCACAATAGATGCAAACCAGCTTTGCATTTTTCCCATATACCTGGAAACTTAGTTTTTCAGTTCTCACACCCTACTGACTCCCATTCTCCCACTTTATGCAGGTCACATCCAAAACATTCACTGTGATTCAGAAACCAAAATCTGTCCCCCCATGTACATCATTTCAGCAACACATTCATATGACCTATCCTCCAATTCCAGTATTTCTTATCCCTGAAGTAATCGGCTCCTTATCATTTACTTATCGTGTATCTACATCAAGCACAACTTCCAATCATTTGTCCTGCGTAGCAACCTTACTGTTATATCCTGGGATCAGCATGCACCCTGCACTCGTGTCACTTCAGTACCAGTCCTTTCCTTCATTGTAGTCACCCATCATTCTGGCCGCTGAGCTCTGCCCCTCTATTAATGCATATCCACATGCAATGCTGAGAAATTGGCTGCAGTAACTGGAGGATGAACTATATCTCAAACTCAAAATACAAATGGGTTTCTAGAAAATCATGTTCAGTCATGATCTTTTGGGAGTGTTGTACAAAGGCAGGTAAGAAGGAATGTTTTTAACACCAATCTTTGATTTTACTGATGTCAGGAAGCTTGTCCGATTACAAGGAGCAGTTCTCTACCGATTCAACTAAACCTATCGGATTGGTAAAATGAGAGAAAATACATGTACGAAATACTATTTTACAATCGAACGCGGTGATTACGCTTTAGAATATTATCATGATTCTAGACAGCATTTTATAGATATTATCGCATGATTCAAGAAGTCCAAGTGCAGAAGGAGCTGGTCGTTGACTTCAGGAGAAAGAGGAGGGAGGAACCGGCTCCTCTATACATCAAAGGAGACATGGTGGAGAGAGTCACTGGCTTTAAGTTCCTGGGAATAAACATCTCCCAGGACCTTAAGTGGCAAATGAACACCGTCACTCTCGTGAAGAAGTCACATCAGCGGCTGTATTTCCTGAGGTCTCTGCGGAGAGCAAACGTCTCACAGCCGCTGCTGTTGTCCTTCTACCGATGCGCCGTGGAGAGTATCCTCTCCTATGGAATCCTGGTGTGGTTTGCTAGTTGTACTGTGGCTGAGAGGAGGGCGTTGCAGGGAATTATAAAAACTGCGCAGAACATTACAAACGCCCAACTGCCCTCCTTGGATGACATATATAGGGCCCGATGCTTGTGCCGGGCCACAAATATCAAGCAGGACACATCCCACCCTGCCAACCACCTTTTTACTCTGCTACCCTCTGGGAGGCGATTCAGGACTCTGAAGGCTCGCACCGGTAGACTAAAGAATAGTTTCTACCCATGTGCGATAAAAGAGCTAAATTCCAACAGAGAATGCTGGGGAAGCAAAATGTAATTCTAAGAAATGCCGCCAAATTCTTTTAAATTCTTTTAAATTCTTTTAAAACACCTATTTATTTTTACTAATAAGTGTACATATGTGTCAATGTTTGTCGTGTTTGTATTGTTTTTAACCGGAGGAGATGTAATGGAATTTCGTTGCACAGTATTGTGCAATGACAATAAACGTATTCATTCATTCATTCATTCATTCATTATTGTTTCTATGTTACATTTATAGAAGGAGATGAACAAATTTCAAGAATCAAAAGGCTTCAAGGAGAATGGAAAAAGTAAGATAATATATTACTGGGATAAATTATAATGCATTAACTTATGGGGCACGCTGAACGATGAAAATGGGCCTGTAATTACTGTAATGGGCCTGTCCCACTTACTCGCCTTTTTAAGCGACTGCTGGCATCCGTCATAGGTCGTCGCAGGTTGCCGAAGATTTTCAACATGTTGAAAATCCAGCGGCGACCATCACAAGGTACGACTCTTTGGGTGACTACTCATGACCATATAAGGTTCACCCCGCGACATGTCACCAGGGTGTTGCCTGCACGGTCGTGACAAGTCTCCTCAGTCGCCCAAAGAGTCATAGCGTCTTTCTGGTCACCACTGGATTTTCAACGTTGAAAATTTTCGGCGACCTGCAACGACCTATGACGGGTGCCGGCAGTCGCTTAAAAAGTTGAGTAAGTGGAACAGGCCCATTACAGTACTTGACTCAAATTATTATTGCTTACTATATTGAGTCTAGGAAAACACATTGAAGCTAAGTGCTACAGTTGAAACATTTTGTTACTCTAAACTGGCATGTACGATGCACGTTTTTCCAACAATCTTCCTTATTGTTTGTGATTATATACACAGTAGCATAAATGTACAAGGGCTGGTTAATACGTTTGCAGATGACACCAAAATTGATGGAGTTTTAGACAGTGAGCAAGGCTGTCAGAGTATACAGCCTCCTGAAAGTTCAGCTCCTGAAATGAGCAGAGCAATGACAGATCGACTTTAATCCAAGCAAGTGTGAGATGTTACTCTTTGGGAGATTGAATATAAGGGAAAAATATACAGTTAATGGCAAGACCCAAAACAGTATGTACCGAGGGATCTTGGGGTCCAAGTCAATAGATCCTGCAAGTGATAACACAAGTAGATAGACTAATATCGAAGGCAGACAAACACAAAATGCTAGAGGTAATGCTGCAGCATTTTGGATGTTCCTTATCATGCCAATAAATAGATTTACCGCTGAGTACATTTGACAACTGAAAAACTTCAGGAAGCCTTGAGCCTTTTCCATTTCATTCTCATTGTTGTAACTACTAAAACCCCTGTCTCATGGTGCGAGCCCACCCACAAGTGACCCCGAGTTTAAAACAAATCAAACTCATGGTAATCACGTAGAATTAACGTAGTGGGAACGTCGGAACTCGTAACGCTAACGGCAGGTTCTCGGGAAACTTGTTAACGCGTGAAAATCTTTCAACATGATGAAAGATTTCCACGAGTCAAATTTACTCTTGAAGTAAAAATTTTAAACTTTGTTTTATACTTTGTAAAATTTTAAACTCGTTGTAAGAACGTAGTAGGCCGTGAGTTTACCGTAGTGACTCGTGAGTCTACCGTGGGCAATCTTTAACTCAGCGGGACAGGCAGCATCTCTGGAGAGAAGGAATGGGTGACGGGATGACGTTTCCAAAATTCTGCTGCGTCTTTGTGTTACTCCAGCACCGTGTGTTCACTTTTTGTCAACCAGCATCTGCCCTTTCTTGTGTATGACATTATTTGTATCCGTGGCAGTTGATTGTCGCTCCCTTCAGTTTCCCAGTTTCACGAGTTAACAAGTTTCCCGAGTACCTGCCGTTAGCGTTACGAGTTCCGACATTCCCGCTACGTTAATTCTACGTGATTACCACGAGTTTGATTTGTTTTAAACTCGGGATCACTCGTGGGTGGACTCGCACCGTGAGACAGGGGTTTTAGTCTTGAGTAGCAGTTATATGCTGATCATGCAAGGAAAGACAGGTGTTTTTGTTTGTTCACAGTTCTTATCAGGGCTGGATGTGCGTATAAGCTAGACAATCTTAAGCTTAGGGCCTGGAGATCTAGGGGGGCCTACTCGCCTCGCTGCCTCACCGGATCCGTCTGACCTCACCGCCCCACCGACCATCCGCCCAACGGGACCTCCTACTCTTTGCCCGCTGACCCTGGCCACTCCGCCGCCCTCCAGCAGCCCGCATCCGTCGCCTTACCTGCAGCCTGGACTCAGCACCGGGCCTGAAGTTTCCACGCTGCAGACTCCCACTCCCCCGGGTTTGACTGCGCTGGGTCCTAGTGCTAGTCCCCCAACCCTGGTAATCTCAGTGGCTGTTCCACTGGGTCTTCCCCATTCCCCTCAAACCATGTGACTCCAGCTCTTCCCCACCCACACTACAGTCCTCATACCCCTCTACCCCCTGACCACCCACCACCCCTCCACCAGACATCATCTTGGCCTCAGTCCACTCACCTGCCTTCCTCCGGCCCATCCCTGCTGTGTGTTCACCATCCCCCCCTGACCTCCCCCTGTCAGATACCGAACGGTTTGTCCTCAGCAGTGGTCTCACCTTGGTCCCCCTCCGTCCCCACCAATGAGTTCCACGCCCACTGCGATTTGGAGCTCTTCTTCCGTCGCCTCTGTTCTTCCATGGGAAGGAGTCCTCGCCCCCATTGATGATCCCTTTTCCCGTCTCCAACAGACCCCCTCCTCTTGGACTCCCCCTCATGGCCATTGGTACAATGACATTTGGGGGTCACCATCCGCCGTCGGAACGGGAGAACATTCTCAGCGGCTTGGACTTCCGAATCGGCCACTTCCTACCGGAGACCGCGGCTCCCGAAGTCCAAAGGCTGAGCTGGCTGGAGATTCACGCTGACGGCCCTCGGCAAAGGGTTCCCAGGGCTCCGCGATATTAAAATCAGCGCAGCCCGAGGCTGGGAGCTCCGCAAACCACAGCTCCATGATGTTGAAGCAGCAGGCCCAACACTCCAGAGCTTCAAACGGCGATCCAGGTAAAGCATCGCCCGCTCCGCGGTGAATCCGATATGTATTTTAAAAACAACTGTTTAATGACAACATACAGTAGGATCTAAAAGTGTCACATTGTCACTGTCGGGTAGTCATTGTCCTCCAGTCGTGGGGGTGGGGGATTGGGGGGTTGGGGGGGGGGGGGGGGCTCACAAGTGAAATAGCTTAGGGCCTCTCTTCATCTAAATCCGGCCCTGGTTCTTATCTGTTTATTTGAGGTTTTTTCAGATGCCATTTTGAGAGATTTGAACCCAATGAGATGCATATGATTAAATGTATCATAAAGAGGCAATCGCACTTGGACGTCCCATGTAACTATTGTTTGAAAGTCACCTTGGATACTTCCAGCTATTGTCTGGTTTAGTGGCCAAAAGCCCTGATGACAATGAATGATTGTTCTACAGAAGGTTGACTTTACAATACTATTAGATGGAGTATTGTTGGTTCAAAATTCACATACCCCTTTATGATTGATTGCTGCATTCCACCCCTGCACAGTGCAGATTAAAGCTGATACAACTGGATACATTTCTAGCTATGTACCATAACAAATGATCACTCCCTCATTATAACAGTAATGTGGGAACTGCAAAAGACTTAATGGAAGAGTTCACACTTTCTTGAATATTGATTCAATTCATTAGGAGTTTCCAAGGCAGGTAATTTGTGTTGCTGACTAGAAAGTAAAGTTTAAAGTAAACTTCAAAATGTCGAGTTTTTCCCCCCCAGTAACTAATTTCAATTACTGTCAATGTTAGTAGTTTATCAGGTGCTTTCATATATCGTTAATTCCTCACATAATACCCCGTTATTCTCTTTTCAACACCATGCAGCTGTACAGCATGGAAACAGGTCCTTGGGCACAACTCATCCTTAACAGACCTGAAAGGCAATTTACTAATGCTGTGGGTGGTGGTTATATGAAACAAGCTGCCAGATGGAATTATAGAGGTGCACACAATGGCGCAGTTTAAAAGACATTTAGATAGCTACGTGGACTGGAAATGTTCAGAGGGAAATGTTATAAATGCAGGCATATGCAACTGGCTCAGTTATAAAACATGCTCAGCAAGGATGAGTTGTGCCCTCATTATCTTTGCTTCCATTACCTTCTCCTCAGTAAATAGGTGAGAAGTATTAATTTAACGCCCAGTCAACCTCCTGAGGTTTAACAGACTGACGACATTGTTGATCCTTATGGTGGCCTATTCTCCCTCGTTACACTGTGGCTCTTAATATATCTCTATTTAGAATAGAAGTTCTTAGAATTTTCCTTTTTCTTGCCTGCCAGAAACATCTCTTCTCCTTAATGTGCCTTTAGTTCCTCACAAAGACTAATATACTGAAAGTTAGTTTTAGACGTTTGCATGGATTAACCATTATCTAAAAGGAACCGATAAATTGAATCACTGGATCAGAGAATAGTTACAGCATGGACGGAGGCCATTAATCCATCTAATCCATACTAACCCTGTGCAAAGGTCATCCAGCTAATCCTGCTCTTTTAGCTGTATAAATATATTAAGGGAAACTAGTTTGCAGAGTTATGGAGAGAGGGTAAAAGATTGGGATTAGCGGGATTACCTTTGCACAAAACCAGCATGCGTTAGATGAGTTAAATGGTCTTCTTCCATGCTGTATCCTTTCGATGATCATGATTCAATTTATGGGTCATTTTAGAAGCTGGTATGGACTAATTGTTATCCAGTCAGGTCAGCGAAAGAGAGGGCATGTCAAAAAGAAGAGATGAAAACTTGTACCATTGCACGGACCGACTGAATGGGCCCAGTATCCCTCAGTCTGAAGAAGGGTCCGGACCGGAAATTTTACCAATTTTTCTCCAGAGATGCTGCCTTACCCGCTGAGTTACTCCAGCACTTTGTGTCTATCTTTGATATAATCCAGGATCTGCAGTTCCTTATTTCTACCATCCCTTGGCTTTTGTTCTCCTGATTATAAACATAAGTATATCAAATAGCCAATTTCCAAAATGTTTGGCACTAATTTCATCTGATCCATTGGCATTATGTTTATTTTATTCCAACTGAGGTTTGGCACAGATAATTCAACGAATCTCCGTCAGTTAAACAACAAATGCCTCAGTTCCAAGAAATTTAAATTTGAGATGGAAACACGCAGTTCTCGGAAAAACTCTTACCATGGCAGCTCTCCAATTATAATTGCTAAAATTTCAATTAAAAAAACATGGTTCATTAAGTCAAGTAACAAAAAATTACTACCATTGCATTGAACAGCAGTGGTTTGTACATCAATGCATTAAAGTTCTTAAAAGTACACTCACACATATACTGGAACAATTTAAAAGTACCAAATTTATGCAAATTACCCATCTACATAAATCAATTATGCCATTGGGTTTATGACATTTATGAAATGATATAATTGACTAATAATTTACAACACCGACAAATGCATACATTTAGATATATAGCTAAACTTTATATTTCCTCAGTTTCTCGTGTTTGAACAAATTTTGACCAATAATTTAGGTTTAACATCATTATGGTATTCACTGCAGGTACTGAGAATTCCTATTGATCACTCCAAATAGGCTTCATACATAACTAATCTCTCATCCTGTACAATACTTACCTAAACACAACTGTCCCACAAAAGGACACAAAGTGCTGGAGTAACTCATCAGGTCGGGCGAACATGAATATGTGACATTTTAGGTCGAGAGCCTTCTTCAGACCTGAATAAAGTCCTGGCCTGTCCAGCCTCTCCCTACAGCTCAGGCTCTCGAGTCCTGGCAAAATAATGTCCCAACTCCTACATTCAGTTTCTAGACTGATGAAGGCCAATTTGCCAAAAATATTTTTCACCACCCTACCTACACATGATGCCACATTCAGGGAACTATGTACTGTAACACTCTACAGCACTCTACCAGTGCTCTACCATCCACTGTGAAGGTTCTGGATGTCACAGATGTTACTGGGACTGGAGGGCTTCAGTTGTAGGTAGAGGCTGGATAGGTTGGGACTGTTTTCCTTAGACTATAAGACTAGAGGGGGAGGGAGAGGAGGCCTTAGGTAAATATATAACTCCACGTCTCTATGATTCTATGAGTTCAAAGTAAGTTCATCAATGAGTCATAAGTCCTCGGCTCCAACACCAGCAACAATACAGACAAAGTTGTGCTTCTTTTTAGTTTAGTTTGCGTTAGAGATACTGCACGTAAACAGGCCCTTCGACCCACCAGGTCCACACCGGCCAACAATTACCCCGCACACTAGCACCATCCTACACACTAGGGACAATTTAAAATTGATCTACAACCCGCACGTCTTTGGGATGTGGAGGAAACCCACACGGTCACAGGGAGAACATGCAAACTCCATACAGACAGCATCCTGGATATGGATCGAACTCGGGTCTCTGGTGCTGTAAGGCAGCAACTCTACCACTACGCCACTATGCCACCCATCTGAACCACTGTGCCATCCATCGCCCTTTGCTCTGCTATGCCTTTGCTTTCAGGAACATTTCCACTTGTTCCAGCTCAGGCCAATTGACTAACACCTCTCACATTTCTCAAGTTCATCAGTATACCTGCCAGATCCAGTACTTGTTATCATTACAGCTATACCTGAAGAATCCCCCATCTCTAATAGAGCTGTGCATGATTATTGCCACAATACTCACATCAAAGTGGTAAGCAGCAACCTCACACCTTGATCATAATGTCAAATCTGCAGGTTCTTTAGTCTAGTTGTTCACAAAGCAAATGACTGGGCTACAGCTACCAACTAAAACCTTTTATTGAAGGTAGTCAATACTAAATTCCGAGATGAGGAAAACATTTTTCACACAGAGAGCGGTGAATCTCTGGAATTCTCTGCCACAGAAGGTAGTTGAGGCCAGTTCGTTGGCTATATTTAAGAGGGAGTTAGATGTGGCCCTTGTGGCTAAAGGGATCAGGGGGTATGGAGAGAAGGCAGGTACAGGATACTGAGTTGGATGATCAGCCATGATCATATTGAATGGCGGTGCAGGCTCGAAGGGCCGAATGGCCTACTCCTGCACCCATTTTCTATGTTTCTATGTTTCTATGTAAACTAACTGTTGTGTGTAAACTACATATATTCCTTCCTTTGGCTTCACAAATTACATTTCTTCCATCCTTGTCTCTTTATTTCACACTTTATGCCTCTGGTCTATGTCCAGCCACCTGCCAAACAAAACCCCCCCCTCACCTCCCCTCTTCATCAGTTGCCAGACCTTGTCCTGCCCCCACTGCTCTTCCAGCTCCCCCCCCCCCCCCCCCCCCCCCCCTCCTGCCACTGCTCCACAATCAGTAAGAGGAAGGGTGCAGACTCGAAATGTCACCTATCATAAAGATATTATAAAGATACGTGACGTTTCGGTTGATACCCTTCTTCAGACTGTCACATCCCTATGTTCTCCAGAGATGCTGCCTGACCTGTTGTGTTACTTCAGGACTTTGTGTCCTTTTGTGTATCAACCAGCATCTGCAGTTCCTTGTTTCTACAATTTTACATATTGTCTGGTAGCTTCCAGTGTTACTTCTGCAGTGTTAGGCTCCATTATAGCTAGGATTTATGTGGTCCCAAATCACTTGTGTCTTCTGGTTTCAGCCATTCGTTGACATCATATGGAATTCAATTCAATTGGCATGGTGTTGGCTTCTGTGACGTTGAGGATTTACGGAGGAAGCTGGGCTAGATCATCCAGTCACTTCTGGTTGAGCATGGTTGTTAATGCCTCAACCTTCCCTCTTGTCATTGCTGAGGATGGAATGCTGCTCCCATTAACTGTTTAATTGTCTATCACCAGATAGTCACGGATTCATATGGCACAGAAAGAGCCTCTCTGGCCCAACTCATCTACACTGACCAAGATGCACCATCTAAACTAGTCCCATTTGCCCTTGTTTGGGGCATATGCCGCCAAACCTTTCCTATATATGTACCTGCCTCAATGTTTTTTAAAAGTAGCTATTGTCTCTGCCTTAACTAATTCCTCAGGCAGCTCACTCCATATCAATCTGTGTGGAAAAGTCACCCCTCAGATTCCTATTCAATTTTTTCCCACCTTCAGCCTAAGCCCTCTAATTCTTAATTCAACTACCTTGGGGAAAAAGGCTCGGCATTCACCCTATCTGTTCTTCTCATTACTTTATACACATCTATAGGAAATGCTGCAGAAAGGATATCCCTTTAAGAAACCATCAGAGCTATTGTAAGAACTCACTTGTTGCTGTGGCTGCTTTTGACCTTTGCAAGGTGTACTCCGCCATTTCTGGTACATCAGTTCCAGGAAAGCTAAATAGTGCAAGCCACATAGACCTTGGGCCCAAGATATACATTTATTTCATTACCAGTTAATCTTCACATTCTACACATAGTCATTGTTAGAAAATATTATGCTAAGGTAAAAGATAAAAAGATATAGTGATTAATTGATTGCAAAACATTGACTACATAGAAAAATAACATATTTGGCCACAAAGTAAAGCAAAGGCATTGGTTTATGCTGCCTACAAATTCATTGGACCATCCAACACTGACCTGACGGCAGTTGCATTTAATGTGGATGATTCACTTGATTTAATGGCCATAACATTGAAATAGATTAAATGCTCAAGTTTGTTAGAAATAATTGGAACCATAACCCTTTATTTAAACCATCTCTTATTGATAAAACATATAACCAATGGGAAAGTTTCGGAATTAAAAGGATCGGGGATATGTATGAAATGGGAAACCTACTATCATTCCAACAATTACAATTAAAATTTAAATTGAAAAATAACCAATATTTTAAATATCTTCAGATTTGCGATTTCATGAAAAAATGCATACAAGGATATCAAAAAATAACTCCTGACTTATTGGAAGAAGCAATGAATATTAAAGCTGACTCACAAAAAATAATATCATATTTATATAATAGTATTTTAAATATAGACCTACCATCGACAGAGGTACTTAGAGAAGAGTGGGAACGGGAATTAATGATAAAAATTACGAAGGTTACATGGGAAAAGTACTTCATATATATTCACAAATGTTCGATTAATGTAAGACATAATCTAATTCAATTTAAAATTTTACATAGATTATATTATTCAAAAACAAGTTTGAACAAATTCTATCCAAATATATCCCCCATTTGTGATAAATGTTTATCCCAAAATGCAACTATAACACACTCTTTTGTTTCCTGCATAAAGCTTTATAGATTTTGGAGTGATATTTTTGAAATATTTACAAAATTATTTAAGATAAGAATGGAACCTAATACTGAAGTGATTATATTTGGAGTAATGGAAGATGGGAATAAATTGAACTCATCTCAAAATTTATTTTTTAATTATGGTTTAATAATAGCATAAAAATTAATACTTAAATTTTGGAAAAATACATCAATACCAACGCTTAAAATGTGGATCGCAAGCATGTTGGACACCGCACATCTTGAGGAAATGCGATTCCTCCTAATAGATAAATCAGACCAATTCATAACGAGTTGGTCTCCATTTGTCGTCTTTTTGGAATCATATGGTGCAACACAATTGTAAAAGCTAACTGTTTTAGGACTGGACGAGGGATGGTCAAGATTATAAACAATGATCTCCTTACTTCTTTTCTTTATGTCTTATTCTCTTTTTCCTATTTTCTTTTCTTCAACTTTCTTCATTCACTCTTCTTTTTTCCACTTCTTCACACACTATATATCTCACGTCTTTCTATCCTTTACTATCTAATTTATTTTTCTTATTCTTATTCTTCTTTATTATAACAAAAAAAAAAAAGAAGCTGTACATAAAATGTATTATGAAAATATATATTAGGCACTTTGGTGCCATATGATTGTACTTACTTCTAATAAAATAAAATATAATTTAAAAAAAGAAATAATTGGAACCAACATCATCCCAGTCAATTGAAGCAATTTAATTCATTCTAATTACCCTTAATGAACTACATATACCTTTAATTGTTAATGAGGCAAATGTTCTGGCACTGAAAATTAATTGTGTTAAGCTCCATACCTTGTTGAAGGTTATTAAAATGTCATTTTTTGGCATTTTTTCACCAGTAATTTCACTAACTGGGGCCTTTTGTGGGTGTAATAAAGTAAACACAATAGTTCCCATTGAACTTGACTTTCATATTAAATGATAAGCATTTCCATTTCCATAGTAATCAATGTTCAGGATTAACATGTTTCAGAAGGAACTGCAGATGCTGGAAAATCGAAGGTAGACAAAAATGCTGGAGAAACTCAGCGGGTGCGGCAGTATCTATGGACCATTTTTGTCTACCTTCAGGATTAACTTCCTCAGTATTTAATTGTCTATATTTGTTCACCAACAGTCTTTAATGCCGTAATTTTAAAATTGTCATCCTTGCTTTTAAATGACACCGCTGGCCTTTCTCCCTCCATCCAACCTCACCACACTCAATAATCCCTATAGTCAATCAATTGTGGACTGTTGCACATTTCTAGATTAAATTCCTCCACCTCTGCTATATTAACAATTGCCTGGACCCTAAACTCTTAATCTTTTTTGCCTAAGTCTCTCCACATGTTTCTCCCTCAAAGATGCCCTTCAGAATATACATAGAAACATAGAAACATAGAAAATATGTGCAGGAGTAGGCCATTCGGCCCTTCGAGCCTGCACCGCCATTCAATGTGATCATGGCTGATCATCCAACTCAGTATCCCGTACCTGCCTTCTCTCCATACCCCCTGATCCCTTTAGCCACAAGGGCCACATCTAACTCCCTCTTAAATATAGCCAATGAACTGGCCTCAACTACCTTCTGTGGCAGAGAGTTCCAGAGATTCACCACTCTCTGTGTGAAAAAGGTTTTTCTCATCTCGGTCCTAAAGGATTTCCCCTCTATCCTTAAGCTGTGACCCCTTGTCCTGGACTTCCCCAACATCGGGAACAATCTTCCTGCATCTAGCCTGCCCAACCCCTTAAGAATTTTGTAAGTTTCTATAAGATCCCCCCTCAATCTCCTAAATTCTAGCGAGTACAAGCCGAGTCTATCCAGTCTTTCTTCATATGAAAGTCCTGACATCCCAGGAATCAGTCTGGTGAACCTTCTCTACACTCCCTCTATGGCAATAATGTCCTTCCTTAGATTTGGAGATCAAAACTGTACACAAGACTCCAGGTGTGGTCTCACCAAGACCCTGTACAACTGCAGTAGAACCTCCCTGCTCCTATACTCAAATCCTTTTGCTATGAATGCTAACATACCATTCGCTTTCTTCACTGCCTGCTGCACCTGCATGCCTACTTTCAATGACTGGTGTACCATGACACCCAGGTCTCGTTGCATCTCCCTTTTTCCTAATCGGCCACCATTTAGATAATAGTCTGCTTTACTGTTTTTGCCTAGTTGCCTGTAGTCACCTAAAAAATAGCCTAAGTGGGACATGCCCTTAAGGGTGTTAAAGTTACAGGGATAAGGCAAAAGAATTGAGTTGAGAGGGAAGATAAATCAGCCATGATTGAATGGCAGAACAGACTTGATGGTCTGAATGGCCTAATTCTGCTCTTATGACTTATGAACATGAATAAACTAATACCAATACCAATACCAATACTATTTCTAGTCAGCAAGGATTTGAAGATCTCAATCAATCTCTTCCCTTGACTTGCATTGCAGTCATCTTTAAGCCCACTAAAGCCATTGAGCACCACTGTCTATTTATTTATTTATGGAGACGTACTCAAATGTCACCATCCTCTTTGCTAATTTGCCAGATCCTTGACACTGTGAGACAGCGGCTCTGTTAACTGTGCCAACATGTCACATATTGTCATATTCTCAGCTGCTCTTACAATGAGTATATGCCCCTCATAGCACAGTGCAGCTCTGACAGACAGATTAATGCCAAACATTGTGCCAAGTCATACAAGTCAAGCTATGTAAAACTTTGGATTCTATCAAGTCAAGTCAAGTCAAGTTTATTCGTCACATACACATACGAGATGTGCAGTGAAATGAAAAGTGGCAATGCTCGTGGACTTTGTGCAAAAAGACAAACAAACAACCAAACAAACTACAAACAGAATGGAACAGAATCACATATTCTTTTACATATTAAATATTGTGGGCTGAAGGAAAAAGGGAAAAAAACAGCAATTTTAAAAAAAAGCAGTAGAGTGGTACAGTAAAAGTTAGTCCCTGGTGAGATAGGAGTTTACAGTCCTAATGGCCTCTGGGAAGAAACTCCTTCTCAACCTCTCCGTTCTCACAGCATGGCAACGGAGGCGTTTGCCTGACTGTAGCAGCTGGAACAGTCCATTGCTGGGGTGGTAGGGGTCTCCCGTGATTTTATTGGCTCTGGAGTTGCACCTCATGATGTAGAGTTCCAGCAGGGGAGCGAGGGTAGTTCCCATAGTGCGTTCAGCCGAACGCACTACTCTCTGCAGAGCTTTCTTGTCCTGGGCAGAGCAGTTCCCAAACCAGATGGTAATATTTCCGGACAAGATGCTTTCCACAGCCGCTGCGTAGAAGCACTGGAGGATCCTCGAAGACACTCTGAATTTCCTCAATTGCCTGAGGTGGTAAAGGCGCTGCCTTGCCTTACTCACGAGTGCTGCAGCGTGTGATGTCCATGTCATATCCTCAGAGATGTGGACTCCCAGATATTTAAAACAGCTCACCCTATCCACAGTATCCCCATTTATCCTCAATGGTGTGTACGTCCTCGGATGATGTGCCCTCCTAAAGTCCGCAACCCTGGGGCGATCCTGTGCTCAGGGTGAGGGACTTCGATGTATTCCCTCCCATCTTGACTACCTGGGGCCTGGCGGTGAGAAAGTCCAGGGCCCAGGCACACAGGGGGGTGTTGAGCCCTAATTCCAGTAGCTTCTCGGCCAGTCTGGTGGGGACTATCGTGTTGAAGGCTGAACTGAAGTCTATGAACAGCATCCTCACGTAGCCCCCCTTCTGGCTGTCAAGATGAGAGAGAGCGGTGTGCAAAACCTGGGAGACCACATCGTCCATGGATCTGTTTGGACGGTATGCGAACTGTAATGGGTCCATGTTGCGAGGGAGGAAGGCGCAGATGTGTTTGTGTATCAATTGATATAAATGTCATAAAATTGGTAAAGTTCATTGCCTGCAGTCTGATTTATCATTATCCTGTTGTCACTGCTCTTTCGCTCTTGTAAAATATTGGAGTTCCCCATGTACTAGATGTGACATTGACCAAAACTTTTTAATTTAGCTCTTCAAGGAATAAGGAACTGGTCTGGTTTTGCACTAAACTGGTTTGACCCCAGTTTAAGTTCTTTCTCTATATATACATCAGAGATTCCTGTAAATGCATTTCAAAGGAAGTCATTAGAATTGGATAAAATGTCTCTGTGTGACAGCTTTGAATGTTGAATGCTGATTTTTTTCTCTCTAATTGAGTTCAGTTGTGCAAGCCAATAAAGTTGATAACCTGATTAAGATGGAGAGGGTACAGAAACCCCCCCACTAAAGTGTTGCTTAGAATGGAGGGCTTGAGTTATAATGAGAGTTTGAACAGTTTTCCTTGTGTGGGTGTCAAACACAGGACAATATTAGAAGAACCATCCACCTTGTGGATAATGCTAAAAAAAAAAGGATACAAATATGGTCCTGGTCAGTTTAGATGCAGAAAAAGCCTTTGATTGTGTTAGTTGGGTGTTTTTATATGAAGTACTGAGGAGATTTGGTATCAATGAAGATGCAATTCGGTGTATTAAAACAATATATCAGGAGCCTACAGCTAGGATTAAGGTAAATGGAAACATATCAAAAAGGATCCAGAGAGGGGCACAAGACAAGGATGCCGTCTTTCTCCTACTCTCTTCGTTTTGTATATTGAACCCTTAGCACAAGCAATAAGGCAGAGAGAAGACCTGCAGGGGGTCAAAATAGGGGGGAAAGAACATATCATTGGTCTTTTCGCTGATGATGTCATTATTTTTCTTGAACGACCAGATATATGTTTCCCAAATCTAATGAAGCTATTTGAAACATATGGATACTACTTAGGGTATAAACTGAATATAACAAAACCACAAATTCTTTCATTCAATTATTCTCCATCCCAACAAATCAGAGACGCATATAATCTGAAATGGAATTCTAAAACGATGCAGTATCTTGTAACTATAACTAAAACACTTTCCAACATGTTTGAAACTAATTATAACAAAATTGAAGAAAACATCAAAAAGGATGGTGAAAGGTGGTCTACCTTTCCTCTAGACTTCAGTGCCAGAATACAAACGGTAAAAATGAATATCCTACCTAAACTACTATATTTATTCCAATCTCTCCCAATTAATGTTCCCCGAAACAAATTCATAGCCTGGGATAAGATGATCTCTAGATTCATTTGGAATAGCAAAAAAACAAGAATAAAACTAACAACACTTCAACTGCCGAAAAGCAAGGGTGGAATGGCTTTACCAAATCTGAGGAAATACTTTTATGCAGCTCAACCCAGACCTCTGGCTTGTTGGTGTAGACCTGATTATGAATCTCGATTGAAAGAAATGGAAAGGGAGATACAGGGTTACCAGACCCAGATTTTGGTGGGAGACAAATATCTGAGAGGAACTTTGAGACATGCTATGGATCCAATAGTAGTATTTATGTTCGAAATATGGAATGTTGTAGTGGAAAAATACAAATTAAAAAGAGGGGTTCACGCATTGAAGTGGTTCGCATATGACTCAAAGTTTAAGCCAGGGGTGTATGATTCAAGATTCAAAGAATGGGCACAAAAAGGCATAACGGCAATGTATACAGTTTCAGAAAATGGCGAGTTTATGAGCTTCCAAGATTTAAAGTCAAAGTATGATCTCGAAAATAAAGATTTTTTTAGATACTTGCAATTAAGAGACTACTTTACAAATGAGATAAGGCCAGAACTAGATGAAACTTCAAATAATGTGATCAAGGTGATTGTGGATGCATACAAACAGAAGGGGTCTCGGGTCATCTCTGCTTTCTACCAAGCTCTGGTGGGAAGTGGGGGAGAATCAACGCTCTACATAAAAACAAAATGGGAAGCAGAATTAAAAATTAATATAACAGAAGAAGAATGGTATCAAATGTGTGAAACACAATGTTCATCCACAAGCTCACTAGTATGGAGAGAATTTTGCTGGAAGAATCTAACTCGCTTTTTTATAACAACCAAAATAAAAAGCAGACAACTTGCTGTCCAACAACACTATTGAAGGCTGTGCGGGAGTATGGAGGCAGACCACTCGCATATTTTCTTTTTTTTCCCTATCTATTTATTTTTTTATTTTGATTGTTGTTTTTCTTATTTTGTTTTATTTATGATGATGGTGTTGCTCTGTTTTGTACATATCTCTGTGAAAAAATCAATAAAAATTTAAGTGAAAAAAAATACACTTTTCCTTGGAGTTAAGGAGGTTGAGATGTGACATGATAGAGGTAAATAAAACCAGGTGAGGCATAAATAAGGTACACAGTGTCTGTATCCCTTAAGGGAACTAGAGGGCACAGGTTTAAGTTGAGAGGGAGAAAGTTTAGAGGGCACATATTTTTATTTCTGATTCTTAAATTTGGTGACACAAGGAACTGCAGATGCTGGGATCTTGCAGAGTAAAATACAGTTTCCCCCTCCCCCCCCCCCCCCTCCCTCCCACCTCCCACATAAAAAGATTAGATCTCAAAAATAAAACGTTTTTAGACACAAAAATGGGTGAAAAGACGGATTCCAGGCAGAGCAGCCATGCACAATGGCGCCCCACTCCTGCACATCCGCCATTTTTTTCTGTTTATTTATTGTGTATATATATGGTCAATGGTATATAAACACACTGAACTTTTATCTCCTGTTCTGTATTATGTTTACATATTTTGTTGTGCTGCAGCAAGCAAGAATTTCATGGTCCTATCTGGGACACATGACAATAAAACTCTCTAGACTCTTGACTTGGACTTAAGCAAAAAAGGGTTCTTGGGGGAAAAAAGAGCTACCTTAAATTGTTGCGTCTGGTTGGGTAACTATGGTAGGGTGAAGACTATTCCATGCTTTAATTGTGCGGGGGAACTGCATGGAGCAGCCAGCAACTCTGGATAGAAAAAATTGAGTGACGTTTCGGGTAGAGACCTTACTTTAGACTCCCTCTGGTTTTAGTATTTTTAGTTTAATTTAAAGATACAGCGTGGAAACAGGCCCTTCGGCCCACCGAGTCCATGCCGACCACCGATCACCCGTACACTAGTTCTATCCCACACATTAGCGGTGTAAATCAAGAGTCAAGAGTGTTTTACTCTCTCACTCTGCCCTTTTTCCGTTCCCACATCAAACCGAAATCTTAGAACAATGATGCTGAGAAGACATTTGATAGCGTAGTATGGGAATACTTATTCAATACTCTTGAAAAATTTAAGATTGGTCCAAAATTCATCTCTTGGATCAAGCTGATATATCATATACCTCAGGCTTCTGTACTTACCAATAATCAGAGATCCCCTTTTTTCAGGCTCTTTCGAGGTACTAGACAGGGCCGTCCTTTAAGTCCTTTACTGTTTGATATCACTTTGGAACCTTTGGCCACCGTTATTAGGGAATCCCCTAATATATTTGGTATTGTCCGTGAGAATAAGACACATAAGCTATCTCTCTATGCAGATGATCTGTTATTATTTATCTCTAACCCAGAGAAATCTATTCCGGCAATAGTAGCACTACTTCATCAATTTAGTAGTTTTTCTGGTTATAAACTAAATCTTAGTAAGAGCGAGTTTTTTCCATTTAACAATTTAATTTTGAATTATGGACAGTTTTCATTTAGATTGATTACTGACTGTTTTACTTATTTAGGCATTAAGTTTACCAAGAAACAAAAGGATCTATTTATAGCCAATTTTACGCCCCTAATTGACCATGTCAGACAACAGTTGACTAAATGGTCACCAATGTCCTCATCTCTAATCGGCTGAATCAATGCTATTAAAATGTCATCCTACCTAAATTTTTGTATTTATTTCAGACAATACCAATTTTTATTGTTAAATCTTTCTTTGATATTATTGACTCCAAAATGTCTTCATATATATGGCAAAATAAAAATCCTAGACTAAGTAAAAATTACTTACAGAAATCAAAAAAAGACGGAGGTTTGGCACTGCCGAACCAAGAATTTAGTATTGGGCTGTTAATGCTCACTATTTAACATATTGGACAAAAGATTCAGAAGATACCCAATGCCCAGGATGGATAAATCTTGAACGTGATTCTATGCAAGGGCTATCATTGGCTTTTATTCTAGGGGCCCCATTACCTTTTACAATTACGAGATTGAATAAATATACAACTAACCCAATAATAAGACATACATTCCGAATGTGGTTTCAATTTTGTACGTTTTTTTGGATTGAATTTTATCTTATCGAGTCCTATCATATCTATTTTTTTCTTCCAACCTTCTAGCACTGATCAAGCCTTTCTGTTATGGAAGAGGAAGCGATTAGCAGCTTTTCGTTATTTGTTTTTGGAAGGTTGTTTTATGTCTTTTGAACAACTCTCCAATAAATATATTCTACCTGACTCGCATTTCTTTAGATATTTACAAATTAGACATTTTTTGAAGGCTACTCTACCTTTTTTTCCGTTCCCACATCAAACCGAAATCTTGGAAAAAAATTTACATTTGAACCCTTATCAGAAAGGTTTAATAACGACTATTTATGAGTTGATTTTAAAATTACAAATAGATACATTTGATAAAATCAAGAATGATTGGGAAAGAGAACTTTAAATTTCTCTACCTATAGAAAAATAGGAGAGATTCTTCAATTAGTTAATACTTCCTCAATGTGTGCAAGACACGCTCTGATACAATTCAAGGTGGTTCACAGAGCTCATATGTCAAAAGATAAGTTTGTTCGTTTTTATGGTCATATAAATCCTACCTGTGACAGATGTAATTCTGAAGTGGCCTCACTGACTCATATGTTTTGGTCTTGCCCACTTTTAGAAAAATATTGGAAATAAATATTTGATACTATTTCTGTAGAATAGAATAGAATAGAATAGAATATGTTTATTGTCATTGCACAAAACTGAGCAACGAAATTCCATTTGCTTCTCCTCCGTTAAAAGAAATACAACACAACAACCAATACACATATGTACAGTTAATAGTAAAATAATAGATACATTTTTTAAGCGGTATTTCTCGAAGTTACTTCTTGCTTCCCAGTGTTCACTATTGGAGTTAAGCTCTTTTACCGCACATGGGTAGAAACTATTTTTTAGTCTACCGGTGCGAGCCTGCAGAGACCTGAGTCGCCTCCCCGAGGGTAGCAGAGTAAAAAGGTGGTTGGCAGGGTGGGATGTGTCCTTCTTGATATTTATGGCCCTGCGCAAGCATCGGGCCTTGTATATGTCATCCAAGGAGGGCAGGTTAGCGTTTGTAATGTGCTGCGCAGTTTTTATAATTCCCTGCCCTCCTCTCAGCCACAGTACAGCTGGCAAACCACACCAGGATTCCGTAGGTGAGGATACTTTCCACGGCGCATCGATAGAAGGACAGCAGCAGCGGCTGTGAGACGTTAGCTCTCCGTAGAGACCTCAGGAAATACAGCCGCTGATGAGACTTCTTCAAGAGAGTGACGGTGTTCATTTGCCATTTGAGGTCCTGAGAGATGTTTATTCCCAGGAACCTAAAGTCGTTGACTCTCTCCACCATGTCTCCTTTGATGTATAAGGGAGCAGGTTCCTCTCTCCTCTTCCTCCTGAAGTCAACGACAAGTTCTTTTGTCTTTGATGGGTTTAGTACCAGGTTGTTTTTGGTACACCAGACGGTCAGTTTTTGGACTTCATCCCTGTAGGCAGACTCGTCATCGTTGTTTATCAGTCCCACCACAGTCGTGTCGTCCGCAAACTTGATGATCCTGTTTGTACTGTGTGTTGGTATACAGTCATAAGTGTATATTGTATACAATATGGGACTCAGCACACAACCTTGTGGCGCTCCTGTGCTGAGCGTCAGGACTGGGGAGTAATTGGACCCCATCCTGACAGTCTGTGGGCGGTCTGTTCAAAAGTCCTTAATCCATCCGCATGTGTTTGCATTAACACCTAGATCAGACAGTTTGTCCACCATTCTGCTGGGGATGATAGTATTAAATGCAGAACTAAAAGCTACAAATAACATCAGCACATATGAGCCAGGACGCTCCAGATGTGCCAGTGCAGAATGTAGAGCTGTGTTGATGGCATCTTCCGTAGACCTATTTTCTCTATACGCAAATTGATGCTGATCCAGGGTGGGTGGGAGTGAGGACTTAATGTGGGCCAGGACCAGCCGTTCAAAACATTTCATCACGGTCGAAGTGAGAGCAACAGGTCTATAGTCATTCAAGCTCGTAATGAATGTTTTTTTGGGTACAGGTACGATGGTAGCAGTCTTAAAGGATTTAGGGACAGTGCACGTTAACAGAGAGAGGTTAAAAATTTTACTAAAAACCTCCGCTAACTGGTCTGCACAGTCCCGCAATACTCTCCCTGGGATGCCATCTGGGCCAGCCGCCTTCCTGGGGTTGACCCTGCGGAGTGTTCTTCTGACCTCCTCCGTACTCACAGCGAGTTGCGGGTTGTCAGTGCTGGGTGCGGCTGCAGGTGCAGGCTCTGCCTCATTCAGCTCAAACCGGGCGAAAAAATGGTTGAGCTCCTCAGCTAGCGAGTTGTTACTGCTGCAGATGATCGGCCCCCCCTTGCCCTTATAGTTTGTGAGTTGCTGAATGCCCTGCCAGACACGCCGAGGGTCCCTCTCGTTGAAATACCCCTCTATCCTTCTTCCATAGGCTGTCTTTGCCTCCTTAATGGCTCTCTTTAGTTTAGATCTGGCAGTGCTGTATAATTCATCACTGCCGGATCTAAAGGCTGAGTTCCGTTCTCTCAGCAGGTTCCTGGCATCCCTGGTCATCCATGGTTTATTGTTTGGGTAGCACCTGACCTCCCTGTTGACAGTGACGTTGTCAATACAGTTCTGTATATAGAACACGACTGTGGATGTATATTCATGTATGTCCTGGTTTGCAAACAAGTCCCACTCGGTGCGCTCAAAACAGTCCTGAAGTTGGGCGGCAGCGCCCTCGGGCCAAGTCTTTATACTTCTCACACTGGGCTTGGTTCTCATAATGAGAGGTCTGTATGCCGGGGTGAGAAAGAGTGATAGATGGTCAGACTGGCCGAGGTGAGGGAGAGAGGAGGCTTTGTATCCATCCCTAATGTTGCTGTACACGTGATCCAGTGTATTTTGACCTCTCGTCGGACACGTGACATGCTGGTGGAATTTAGGGAGGACAGTTTTTAGATTAGCCTGATTGAAATCTCCAGCCACGATGAAAATCCCATCAGGATGCGCATTCTGTAATTTGTTGATTGATGCTAGCAGGGTGTTCAGTGCTAGCTTGATGTTGGCACTTGGTGGAATATAAACATCCAGAATAACAACAGCTGTGAACTCCCACGGCAGGTAGAAGGGTCGACATTTCAATGTAATAAACTCCATGTCTGGTGAACAATGTCTCTCGACAACGTTTACATTTGTACACCACTTGTCATAGGAGTGAATACATAGCCCCCCTCCTCTGCTCTTACCAGGGTCACTGCTCCTGTCGGCCCGGTATGCTGTGCGACCTACCAGACTGATGGCCTCGTCCGGAATCCCAGCGTGAAGCCAGGTCTCAGTTACCACCATGAGAGAGCAGGTTTTTAAAGTTTTGTTTTCTTCAGTGATCAGCTCCAGCTCGTCCATCTTGTTGTTGAGCAATCTGGCGTTCGTCAGAAAGATGCTGGGTAGTGCTGGTCTGTAAGGATCTTTCTTTAGCCTAGCGTGAATGCCGGCTCGACAACCGCGCTTCTGCCGCCTCCATCTGCGCCGCCTCCCGCACCGTCCTTTCGGTAAGATGATCCACTCGGACTCCGCTGGGCGGGTGATTTCTGCTGGTATATCGTCGTTGTGGGAGCTCCTTGCGAACTCTAGTTCGCTACACAGCGTCCCAATCCTCAGAAGGTCCTGCCGGTTATATTTTGAGTCGCAGGTCAACAGACAGACGGACAAGACAGACAAAAACAAGAACATCCACACGGGGGAGAGCAAAGCCGCTGCATTCAGGTGCGCCGCCATTTTCCACTGTAGTTTTAGGTATTGCTATTACTGCAATTTTTGGGCTACCAATGTTAGATTCTACTCATCTGTCCCGTTCTGCCCATCGGCTGATTGCTTTCACTACATTAATTGCCAGAAGATCTATTTTATTTAAATGGAAAGACTCGAATCCTCCGACCACACTCCATTGGTACTCTGAAACGATATCATGTTTAAATTTAGAAAAAATTAGGGGTGACATTGTTGAATCCTTCGTTAAATTTGATAGGACTTGGGGAAGCTTTATTCAACGTTTACACACGATATAAATTGTCCCCTCTCCAACCGTTATAATAATTATTTTACCTATATATGGTGGAACGGACTTGACGACAAACAGGGACTTAAATTGTTGAAATTCTTCGCAGCCCAGATTCTGTTTTACTTTTTTTTCTAATTTAGGGGGTTTTGTTTTTCTCTTTTTTCTCTTTTTTTCTTTTTCTTTTTTTGTTTTTATATATACAAGTTCTCTTTTAAACACTTAACTATATTTCCATAGAGATCGGGATGTCTATACTCAATGTGTATTTTGACCCTGGACTCATATTTAGGTTATACTTGTTATTAATGTAATCCAGATCCCTATGTATCAATATCATTATTATGTTTATCACTATTTTTTTTTGTTTTATTTTTGTTTTTGAAAAAAAACGAATAAAAAGATTTTAAAAGAATGAAAGAAAAAAAGAAGATTGCTTTATGGCCTCAATCGATCTCGAAAATGCATACTATTCAGTACCAATACACAAGAGCCACACGATATCTGTAGGTTATCTGGCTAGGCCAGTTGTGGCAATTTTAGGCTCTACCTAAGGGGTTGCGTTCAGTCCTAGGCTATTTACAAAGATTCTAAAGCCATTGTTGTCCTACTCAGATCTAAATGGCATATTATCGTGGGGTTTTAGATGACATGCTCATTGTAGGGTAGAGATCATGTGTCACAGAGTTACGGGCCTGTCCCATTGTACGAGGTAATTCAAAAGTTCTCCCGATGCACAACTGAACTACTTTAAGGCAGAAGTAGCTGATGTTTGGAATTTCTTTCAGTTTTGTTTTTTCAGAAGCGTCTAAGTTATAGCGCTATTAACACTGTTCGCAGTGCTTTATCATTGTACCTGGTGCTTGGGCTGGGACAACAAACTATTGACACTCATCCATTGGTGTCAAAGTTCATGAAAGGTGTCTTTAATATGAACCCTCCAAGGCCTAGATATAGTGAAGTGTGGAATGTGAAAGTAGTTTCAAGTTTGCTTCGAAACCTGGCACCAGCTGCATCGCTGACGTTGGAACAGCTCATAAATTAGTGATGCTTATGTATTTATTTCAGCGCAAAAACTCAGTCTTGGCACAAACTCTGTTTGGATAACTCTGCTGTAACTGACAAGAAAGTGGTATTTATGTGGATGATCTGATAAAGCAGAGCAGGCCAGGCACAGTGGGGTACGTTAGATCTGGCAGCATACCCATCGGATCGGAGATTGGGTGTTGTTATTTATGTGAAGAAGTACATTGAGGTTACTAAAAACCTTCGAGATGAGGAAAAAGCTTTCTTCATAAGTTATAAAAAGCCACACAAGAGAGTGTTGGTGCAGACTATTTCTAGATGCATAAAGTGTACGCTGTTGAAAGCGGGAGTGAAGACTAATATTTTCAAGTCTCACTCTACCAGGGCTGCAGCTACATTGGCAGCAAATAGAATGGAGATTCCTCTTGATCACATTCTTGCAACAGCAGGATGGTCAAATGAACGCACGTTTCGGAAGTTTTATAATAAACCGATTAACAGATTTGGACAATTTGCAGATAGAATTCTGGGTTGTGTTAATTAAGCCATTTGTCTAACACCAATGTAATGGGACTTTGGTTCTGTTAAGGACGTTATACAAGTATGTAAAATTAGCATCATGTTTGAATGGCCTATGATTTTTCTTTCAGCCATTTATGGTTTATCTGTGTAGTGTGTTCACATACAGATTGGTTTACTGCATGAAACCACAGAGCTTCAAAGGCTTCATGTAGTCTCATCACGAGACTTCGGTATAAAATAGAAGGATTAAACGAGAACTTACCATTTGAAGTTTGATCTTTATTTTATGAGAAGTTGGAGTGAGGGACTACGTGCCCTCCTCTCCCAAACCTGAATCTCATAAAGATCATTCAGTAAATCAAGGATTATTAATCTTTCTATAGTTTAACTTGGTGCAAGTGGTCTGTGGTTTCATACAGTTGCTTTGAAGATTGACGCACATGCGGGCTGGCCGGTTCTTTACGTAGTCTCTCACTCCAACTTCTCATAAAATAAAGATCAAACTTCAAACGGTAAGTTCTCGTTTAATCTTTCTATTTTCACTTGGTAAAATTAGCTGGGAATAACAGATGGAATTTAAATGAGGGATTTATGCACTCTGGGAAGAATTATGAGAGGAGGACACACAGTGAAAGGTGGAACCCTTCAAACCGAAAGACTGCAGTGACATGTCCAAAGATCCTTGTAGGTGGCAGCACAGGTGGATGAGGTGGTGAAGAAGGTGCAAGGGATACTTGCCTTTGTTATCTAGGGCATGGAATATAAGAGCAGGGATGTCATGGTATTGCTTTATAAAACATTAGTTATACAATTCTGGTCGGCTGCGTCTGTGAACAGAGTCAATGTTTCAAGTTGTGAATCCTTGGTTAGAACTGAGATGCTTATTAAGCTGCAAGATGGTTAAAACCGAGGGATGATGTCTTTGATAGGGCAAAAAGGGTGTTGCCATCAAGATGTGACAATCTTTATACCATTTTGCTGTTTTGCACCCACCATTTATTCATTGTTATATTTCTCATTACTGTATGTACATTGTTCACTCTGTGAGCAGGTTATGTACATTGTTTCATGTGAGTAAGGTAATTCACTGCACCCTGGTGCCTATGACAATAAACTAAGCAACGAAAACAGAACTCTCGGCCCATCTTGCCATGCCAATTTTGGCATATTGGACGTCCTATTTGCCTGCATTTGATCCATATCCCTCTAACCCCTTATTTTCCATGCATCTGTACAAATGTCATTTAAAACTTGTAATTGTATCATCTTTTCTCGCTTCCTCTGCATCTCATTCCAGATACAGACTACCCTCTAAGTGAAAAAGTTGCCCCTGAGGCCGCTTTTAAATATCCTCACCTTAAATGTATGACCACTATTTTTAGAATTCTCGACCCTGGGAAAACGACTGTGAGTGTTTTTTTATCCATGCCCCTCATGATCTTGTACACCTCGATAAGGTCATCCCTTAACTTCCTGTGCAAAAAAAATGAGTTTGAACATATCTAACCTCTCCCTATAAGCTAACAGGTCCAGGTAACATCCTGGTGAATCGCTTTTACACCCTTTCCAACTTAATAACCTTCTTTTTGGAGCTGGGCGACCAGACCTACACACAATAGTCCAAGGGTGCTCTCATCAATGACTTGTACAGCAGAATCATGATGTCATAACATTTGTGCTGAATCCTGATATCCCAACTTTTGTAATCTGAATCTGAATAGGAATAAGTGGTAAAGAAAGTATTTTTGGCCAGTGACTGAATGTAAGGATTTAGAGGTTGGGAACACAGACAAAAGAACATGGATAAAAGAAATGTAGATGTTGCAAACTGCAAAATAGGAGGACATGGCCAGCAGGACCAACCCCGTCCCACCTCCAACTAACCATCTATCTTCTCATGGCACTTTTCCTTGTAACTGCAGGTGATGTAACACTTGACTCTTCATGTCTTCACTTCCCAAATTCCAAGGATTCAAAGTCTTTCCAAACAAAGCAGCGATTCACGCACTTCTTGCAGTCTAGTTCACAATGAGTCTCCTTTACATTAGAGAAACCAAATACAGATTGAGTAATCATTTCTCAGAACAACTTTTTCAAGGAGGAGGGGATGTGCCCAGCCTTGCACTTACAATATTTCATAGGATTTGGCAGTGCTACTTCCAATGAAGTCACCAGCAACAATATATTAATTGTTCAAGTTCTGGGATGTGATTTATCCCTTCTCGAATACATCCATCTTTACATTATTTATTCTTTTCATTATGGGTTTGGAAGTTTTTACTGTGCAAAATTAATCGTTTATTCTAATTGTTTCAGTTGTTTGCGAAGGTTTCAAAGAAAGCCAAATATAAGCATGGGGTTTTGTTTTGTCTTATCTGTACTTTAGGTTGGTTATCTATATAATTAAAAGTCTCATCTTGACCACTTCCTGCGCTGTATATTGATTTTAGAAAAAACGCTACCATATATCGCTATGATTTTTGGCCATATTACTCACAAGTCCTCCTCCGCTGAGCAGGCCCCGAGGATTTTTCCCATCCATTAAAAATAAAAAAGTTATGAGTGTTTAAAAATCCTTGAGACCCTCTCGCCTGTCAATCACTGCAATGATGCTAACTCCCCTTCCGGGGGAGGAGGTGGGGGGTGGCAGGACTATAAAACCCCGGATGCCTGGATGTGACTCCGTCACCCTGCAAGATCGCGAGGGAGAGCACAACTCTCATTCTAAGCTGTGAATCAACTGAACTGTGAGCCTGCAATGTACTTGCAATAAATTATTTGTTAGTCCTTAATGACAATGCCATGAGTTGTTTGGCCTGCTGCCCTGCATGTGCTTGAAACTACAATGCTTTATTAGGTCCGACTGTGTTTGGTTCAAAAGTCCCGCTCATTTTGTGACTTCTGCTTACTGGACAGGTCGCGTTGATTGCGTAATTTTCAGTGAGTGCAGAGGTCACGCTGATTGCGTAATTTGCGGTAAGTGCAGAGGTCACGCTGATTGCAGAACTGCCGCTGACTGCAGAAGCCCCAAAGTGGAGAGGCCGCACTCAGCCGTGTGAGTATTCAAGAAGGTTTACTGCCATATATATGGTGTGTGAGTCAGTGAGTGTGTGTGTGTGCGTGTGTGCGTGTGTGCGTGTGTGCGTGTGTGTGAGTGTGTGTGTGTGTGTCTGTGTGCGTGTGTGTGTGTGTGTTTGTGTGTTTGTGTGTGTATGTGTGTGTGTGTATGTGTGTGTGTGTGTATGTGTTTGTGTGAGTGTGTGTGTGTATATGTGTGTGTGTGTATGTGTTTGTGAGTGTATGTGTGCGTGAGTATGTGTGTGTGTGTGTGTGTGTGTGTGTGTGTGTGTGTGTGTGTGTGTGTGTGTGTGTGTGTGTGTGTGTGTGTGTGTGTGTGTGTGTGTGTGTGTGTGAGAGTGAGTGTGTGTGTGTGTGTGTGAGTGTGAGTGTGTGTGTGAGTGGTCTCAGTGACTGAGCTGCCAGCCCAAGAATCCATTTGGCCCACAATGTCCTTACTAGCCCTCTGGAAACCAGTCCCTTCGGCCCACAACACCAAGCTAGCGCTCCAGAAAGCTCCCCTTCACTGGCCAGCAATATTGTAATTGGTGGAGAGATGGAATATTGCATTGGGGGACCAGCCCTCCCGTGTGAAGCTGGGACCCATCGGGTCCCACTTAGTCTAGTTTTATTATTCTTTCTTTCTTTTGGAATTGATTTTGGATAGAGATCTAGATTCTAAGCTAGTCATATGGAATACAGATCAGAAAGAAATTGGCGGTAGACAAAAATGATGGAGAAACTCAACGGGTGAGGCAGTATCTATGGAACGAAGGAAATAGGCAGTGTTTCAGCCCGAAACTTTGCCTATTTCCTTCGCTCCATAGATGCTGAGCTTCTCCAGCATTTTTGTCTACCTTCGATTTTCCAGCATCTGCAGTTCCTTCTTAAAGAAAGAAATTGGCATTTGGTGAAATTGATAATTAGGGTAAACTTAAATTGGGAATTTGAATTTGGTATCCTGGAAAAATTGAACATTTGCGAAACAATCTAAAGGTGACCTTTGCGAACAAGAATGTTTTCTTTATCAGGAAGATTGAAAAATGTTGCTCAAGACTTTTTGACATGCTGATTTTAATTTTTAGTGCGCCTTTAAAAAGTAATTTTGATGTAATCAGACCTTGCCTGCAACCAGTCATAATTACACTGGAGGCAGCACAAGTGGAATTATTTATGCCAAAACAAAAAGTAGGGCAAACAACTACATAATGTAGGAAACAGTAAGGATTGTAGCCAAACTCCTAATTAAAATAAAATTAAGATATCACTTTAAAAATGCTTGTTGATGGATCTTCTAGGGTGCTTGATGGAGTCAGGTAAACAAGATGTGGGATTTACACAGAAACTACTAAAATGCACCACTGGCAGAGACAGCTTTGAAACTGCCAACAAAAATGTGTGCTCAGAATACTAAGTTAGCAGCAGGAGAGTGTGTGATCAGCCACCCTGAAAATGGATTATATGATAGGAAGCAATTATATCATAACCATAATCATAATCATGGCCCCATAGCAGAAGCATCCACATTGCGGGGTTGGAAACTGGAAGTATTCTGAGCTAATTCTGCTATCACCATCATCTATTGCGACAAGTGATGGCTTCCATTGATTGTCGCCGGAAGCTTGTACCCTCTTCAGGACGGACGATGACAGCGACGTCAGCATTTGTATTAAGATGGACATGAAAAGAAGAAGAAGAAGATCATAATCATACTTTATTAACCAGGTATGTTTTGCAACATATGAGGAATTTGATTAGAAGCATTATATAATCTACAGGCAGCATTATAATTAATAAATCTCCTGCCTGATAAAGAGAACAGATGTGTTTTGATTTTTCAGTCCTTGTACAAACAAAGAACTGCAAATATTGCTTTACACAATAGGTCTGAAGTCTGAGATGTCACCTGTCCATGTTCTCCCGAAATGTCACCTGACCCACCGAGTCACTCCAGCACATTACATCCTTTGATGAGTAGACTGCTTGAAATGATTAACTTCAGAGCTGTTTGAGCCTTGGGCCATAGTGAGAACAGAAGATTGAAGGAGAAATGAAATAAACAAAAGGTGCTCTGAGATGTCAGGAACAACAACCTGGGAACAATCATCGCAAGAAGGAAGGCCCAGAATTCAAAGCTCAGAGAAGTCTATTACCCTACCAGCGGAGTGAATGTGCCCAATCATTCACACGGGTAGTAGCCAAGTCCAAAACGTACATTTTATGATTTAGTATAAGATGTGATAAGCTGGAATAATAAATTATATGTGAAGTTCTTAAAAGGTAATGGTTTGCATGCATGCTTAAATAACTCCAGTGCCAATAAAGTTGTGCTTAAGCTGGAAAGAGTGCAGAGAAGATTTACAAGGATGTTGCCAGGACTTGAGGGGCTGAGCTATAGGGAGTGGTTGGGCAGGCTAGGACTTTACTCCTTGGAGCGGAGGAGGATGAGGGGTGATCTTATAGAGGTAAAATATAAAATCATGAGGGGAACTAATAAATGTCTTTTACCCAGAGCTGGAGGACATATGTTTAAGATGAGAGGCACAAGATTTAATATAAACCTGAGGGGGAACTGTTTCACTCAAAGAGTAGTGAATATATTGAATATTTCCGTCCAGAAGTTTTGTACTTTTATACAGGATACAAAAGTATGAGTTAGGGTGGCTTCTTGAAAGTGACATTTATCACAAAGAGGAGAGACAGTTGGGAAGATCTTGTTCAATTTGGTCTTTGAATAGTATAAACTATGCAATAAAATTGTATCAGACAGTGCCTGGCATTTAAAGAACAGTAGTGTATGTATTGGAATCTTTCATCCCATATATCTTTCGAAATGGGTAAACCCAACTTGTCCGCCCATGCTCGCCTATAAATCTCAGAAGGTCGAGTGCCAATATTTAGAAGGGTGTTATAAATGTAAGATATCAACTTACTTGAATCGGCATGTCTATTCAAACAAGCGTCTATATTTCTGGCCCCATAAGAGAACAGTCTTGTGTATATGTTTTCATGTAACCTCGGAGTTGGAGATATCTAAAAAAATTATTGGCATTCAAGTCATATTTCTCCTGCAGTTCTTGAAAAGAGGAGAGAGTCCCCTTCTGATAGAGGTCTCCCACAGTATTGATTCCCTGATTCTTCCATTGAGCAATCACAATGTCTAAAATAGACAGTTTAAACAAGGGATTATTTGCAATAGGAAGCAGGAGAGACATGTTTCTCAATTTAAGACTGAGTTTCAGCTGTTTCCAGATACGGATAGTACTATGTATTATCGGATTTTGCTCATATGTTGACTTATTCAGATGTATTGGAGATATGAGGATCAAGCCTATACAAAAAGACAAACAATCTTCTTTCTCCATTTTTAACCAATTTACATGTTGACATGTATCGTCCAACCAGAAAGTTATATTTTTAATATTAGTTGCCCAGTAGTAAAAAAGAAAGTTAGGTAGAGCTAATCCTCCATTTCCTTTGGGTTTGCACAAATGTCTTTTATGTATTCGGTGGGTTTTGTAGTCCCAAATAAAGTTAGTAACAATACAGTCAATTTTATTAAAAAGCTTTTAGGGAGATATATCGGTATTGATTGGAATAAGTATAAAAGCTGCGGAAGGAAGATCATCTTTATGGCATTTAATCTACCAAGAAGGGAGATAGGAAGTGTTTTCCAAAATTGGATATAGGCATACAATTTAGTAATAAATGGTGGGAAGTTTATTTTAAACAAAGAGGAATACTTTCTAGTCACGTAAATTCCAAGATATCTAAACTTTTCAGTAACGATTCTGAAAGGAAATTGTTGGAGTTGAGAAGGGTCTTGGTCTTTTATTGGCATGATTTCACTTTTATTCCAATTTATTCTGTATCAGAAAAATAACCAAATTGTTCTATAATGTTTAAAACATTTGGAATACTAACTTGGGGGTTAATAATGTATAAAAGTACATAATCTGCATATAAGGAAATTTTATTGGAGGTGTATTTGGTATTATATCCATAAATGCCTGAATGGGACCTGACACTCTTGGCAGGAGGGTCTATGGCTAAAGCAAATAGCATCGGGGAGAGAGCACATCCTTGTCTGTTACCCCTAGATAAGTAAAATTTAGGTGAAAGCATTTGATTTGTCAATATTCTAGCTGTCGGATTAGTGTATAAAAGCTTCACCTATAAAGTAAAGTTTTCTCCCAATTGGAATTTTTCCAACACTGTAAAAAGATAAGACCATTCCACTTGGTCGAAAGCCTTTTCTGCATCCAGTGAAATAATTGTTAGATCTTCGTTTGGCATTCCCTGTGAATATATTATGTTAAACAAACGTCTCAAATTATAAAACAGTGTCATTTAGGTATAAACACAGTTTGATCTGGATGTATTAATTTACCGATAACTAGGCTTAATCAACAAGCCAAAGTCTTAGCTAGTATCTACTGATCAGTATTTATAAGGACTATTGCCCTGTAGGATCCAGGCTCCTTGAGATTTTTATCTTTTTTTGGAATTAATGTAATAGTTGATTCAGCAAGAGTTTGTGATAAAGTCTGTTCTTTAAATGCTTGAATATAAAGGGCTTGTAAGCGTGGAGAGATTAAATCATTAATTTTTTTATAAAATTTGTTATTAAGTCCGTCCAGGCCAGGAGTTTTTCCACTTTTCAATGATTTAATAGTCTCTACAATGTCCTTTGTAGTTATCTCTGTGCCTGATTCATCCCGTTCCCCCTCATTAAGAGATGGGAGATTGCAATTCTCAAGAAAGCTTTTCATCTTTGCAGAATCGACTGTTGTTTTTGATGAATATAATGTTTGGTAGAATTGTAAAAATCTTTCATTGATATCTTTGGGCAGTGTAAGCAAATCTCCTTTTTCTGAACTAATTTTGTGTATAGTACCATTATTTTCTAATTTGCGCAGTTGGCGTGCTAGTAGTTTATGTGCTTTATCACCAAATTCAATTTTTTTTGTTTAGTATATTGAAATACCCTAATAATTCTTGCTGAGAGAATCTGGTTTAATTTGAATTTAAGTGCAGCTATCTTATTGTGTTTTACCATGGACGGATCAGCCGCATTTTCTAGGTTTAACTGTTTTACCTGTTTTTCTAATTCCAGTTGTTCCGTCTTATTTTTCTTGTTTTGAGAAGGTTGGTACATAATAATACAGCCTCTAACAGTAAAAGTTTCCTACAGCCAAGATGGAGATATACCAGGGGTGTCATTTGTCTCAAAAAATGTTTTCATCTGTAGCGTCAGATAGTCACAACAACTTGCCTCAGCAAGTATTTGTGGATTAAATCTCCAGCACGGCTGTTTATTAGTCATTAGTAATAAGGTAAAATATCTAGGGCATTTTATTACAGAACAAATGGCAGATGATGAGGATATTTATAGGCAATGACGCATGCTGTATGTACAGGCGAATATTCTCTTGCGTAAATTTGGTGCGTGTGCAGATGTGGTGAAGATGTCGCTATTTAGAGCATACTGCACACCACTCTACACTGCGCACCTGTGGTCGAACTATGGAAAGACACGTTTGCAAAGACTAAAGGTGGCATATAACGATGCCATGAGAACACTGCTAAGGAAACCTAGATGGTGTAGTGCTAGTAACATGTTTGTGGCTGCAGGAGTCAGTACTTTAGAAGCTATCCTAAGAAATCATATATATAAATTCATTTGCAGGATAAATGACTCTAAAAATGTAATTATTGTTGCCTTGTCAAACATAAGGGTTAGCACTACCCGCTACGAATCCCAGCTGTGGAGACACTGATATCGTTGTCTCGTTGTAGGACATTGATCATTCTTTTAATCTGGATTTTTAATTAATGTATTGTGTTATTTTTAATATATAATTTATGATGCCTTTATAAGTGATATACTAAGAATTTATATGTACTTTATGATATTTTGTAATATGCAATGCATTTTTATGTAATGTTGCCCCTTGTCTGGACCTCGAGTCCGTAATAAAGTTTATTATTATTCCTTCCAATTTTACAGGAAAAGTAAGGGGACAGTGATCCAAAATAATAATGTTGTGATATTTTGGATTGTAGGTATAAGGGATAAGTTTGGCGTTAACCAAGAAATAGTCAATTCGTGTATAAACTTTATGAACACCTGAATAGAAAGAGTATTCTCTTCCAGAAGGATTGGCAATCCTCCATAAGTCTCTTCTGTTTGTATTGTTTATATAGGTGTTTAAAAGGTCACTCGATTTTGATGTACTTTCCTTTGAAGTGAAGATTTATCCAAGTATTGATCTATACACAATTTAAATCTCCCCCAGTTATCAGATTATGCTGACCAAAGTGTGGAATTGTATTAAATATTTTATTAAAAAATTGGGGATTATCGAAGTTAGGAGCATAAATATTCACCGACGTCAATGGAGTTTAATACAATTATTATAATGTACCTACCTTCCTTGTCAGCTATAGTGGACTTATGTTTGAATGGTATACCTTTACGAATTAAAATTGCTGATCCTCTTGCTTTGGAAGAAAACGTAGAGTGATATAATTGTGATAAAAGCTGTATAGCAAAGACATCTCTGCTGTCCGTTTTTGATGTTTCATATATTTGTTCTTCCCCCCACCTACTTTTCCCTCCCAACTCCAGTCCCGTCCCCTGGGAAACTGGAGGGAGCGACAATCAACTGCCACGGATACAAATAATGTCATACACAAGAAAGGGCAGATGCTAGTTGACAAAAAGTGAACACACGGTGCTGGAGTAACACAAAAACGCAGCAGAATTTTGGAAACGTCATCCCATCACCCATTCCTTCTCTCCAGAGATGCTGCCTGGCCTGCTGAGTTAAAGAGTGCCCACGGTAGACTCACGTGTCACTACGGTAAACTCACGGGCTACTATGTTCTTACAACGAGTTTAAAAGTTTAAAATATTTACTTCAAGAGTAAATTTGACTTGAGGAAATCTTTCATCATGTTGAAAGATTTTCACGAGTTAACAAGTTTCCCGAGTACCTGCCGTTAGCGTTACGAGTTCCGACGTTCCCGCTACGTTAATTCTACGTGATTACCACGAGTTTGATTTGTTTTAAACTCGGGATCACTTGTGGGTGGACTCGCACCGTGAGACAGGGGTTTAAGTCTCCTGGAACTAGGAAAGTACAAGAAGCCTCTAAAGATTATTGAGGCAAGCTCCAACATAGAGACCATTGTACTGTACTATTTTGTCTGGAGGGGCGATCTCCAATTAAATATAGAAACATGGGAATGGACATTACTCTGTGGTTCGGGGACACCAATTTTGCACTTAAATTCTAACTACCATGCATAATAATTTATAACCATTTGTAAATTTGATCCATTCAATCATAGGACATGATTCATGTCCATGGTAGTGTTATTGGAATGACTTTATAATCTGGCATTTAAGGACGGCTTATCAGAATAGAATGGGATCTATTTCAGAGGTAGTTGAAAATGTTGATTTGGCCATAGTATATAGATTAACCTAATATATTTTCTTGTTTCACCCCCAGAAGAGCAATCAGAAGCAGGACATGAGTGTTTATTTGTCATTGAGGAGGAAACATCTGTAAGAGAGTACTTGAGGACTCTGACACAACATTATATGTGGACGGGAGTGCATCTATTGGACCGTGGGGTGAGAGATTGTCTGGGTATGCAATTGTTAATCAGAAAGCAGAAATGGTAGAAGCAGCTGCCATTGAGTCACCTTATTCAGCGCAGCAAGCTGAATTGTTTGCTTTAATTCGGGCTTGTTTTATTGGGGAAAATTTTAAAGTAAATATTTACACTGATTCTCGGTATGTATTTGGAGTGGTGCATGATTTTGAATAATTATGGAATAATAGGGGATTTCTATCTTCAGCAGGGACTCAAATTTCAAATAAACAATTGGTGACAGATTTGGTGAAGGCCTTAATGCTTCCCAGACAAATTTCTTATGAAATGTAGCACCCACACAAAAGGACAGAATCCAATAGATATCGGGAATCGTAATGCTGATTTAGTAGCAAAGAAAGTATCACGGGAACGTAAGATGGTGGTGCCCAAAATGATGAGGCCGACTAAAAGTTTAACTAACAAGTCCCCCTCGGAAAGACTGATGCCAACCATCCAAGAAATTGTTCAATTGCAGGAGATAAAGAGATGAGAGGAATACTGAAAGGGATAAAGAATGATCGAGACAGCTTGTGTGTGTACTGGATTGTATGACTGGACTATGGACATCTCCAGCAGGGCAGATTTGCATGACAAATTCATTGGCAGTATAGGTTATAGAGTGCATGCATTATACAAGCCATTGTGGTGCAAGGGCAGTAGGGGACACTATTGGCTACTTGGTGGCATCCAAGACTCCAAACTTTAGCTCAGAAGGTAAGCAGTAATTGCCTGGTCTGCCAGAAATACAAACCAGGGAAAGGAATAGGATGTGAAGAGTGAAAAATATCGTTGCATAGGGGTCCATTTGAGACAGTGCAGATGGACTATATTGAATTAGAAATGTGCCAGAGTTATAAATATGTACTTGTCATAGTTGATGCATTTGGCTGATGGATCAAAACTTATCCAACCCTTGATAATAAAGCGGCTACTATTATCAAGGAGTCAAAGAAAATTATCCCTAGGATTTGGCATCCCTATTCGACTTAGTCTAAACAATGTTTCATATAGAACAAATTAATGGAAATTATACGAACAGCTGGGAATCCAGCAGCAATTGTATAGTGAATATCGACCACAAGCTGCTGGATTTGTAGATCTCCAATTAAATTAAGAGCAGATCAGGCCCTGAATAAATTGGCTAAATTAAATACGGAGACTGAATTTGGCTGGATTAAATTATTCCCCATAGTTATTTCAAATGAAAGTCACGCCTGGAGGGAAACTGGACTGAACCCAGCTGGAATCCTTCTGAGAAACCCTTATGAATACCCTAATCAAAAGTACAGTGGAAATGATCAACTTTCATCGTGTGATTGCAGTGATGACCGACAACATTCTAGCTTTGATCCTAGAGTTGGAAGAATTATATTGTAGAGTAGGAACCAAGACATGGAGGACAGCTTCCAGGCAGGGGAGAAGGCAGGCACTGCCTTCTTGGACCTCACAGCTGCATATGATACTGTCTGGCTGCGTGGACTACACATGAAGCTTCTGGAAACCATCCCAGACAAGCACATGGTGAGCTTCATCATGGAGATTCTGAGCAACTGCAGCTTCAGGCCACACACCAGCAACGGGCAATGCAGCAGGGTGAGGAAACTTAAGAACGGCGTCCCACAGGGCTCAGTGCTGGCACCAATGCTGTTCAACATCTACATCCATGACCTGCCTGCAACCCAGTCAAAGAAATATGGCTATGCTGGTGACCTGGCCATCCTACTCAGTAAGTCATCCTGGAAGCAGCAGAAGAGGGCCTCTCTGAAGACATGAACATCCTGTCTTCATGCCTGAGGAACTGGCGCCTCAAGCTCAGCATGGGTAAGACAACATCTTCAATGTTCCACCTCTACAACAGGGAAGCTACCCGCGAGATGAACGTCATGGTGGATAACGCCCGGTTACGGTCCCAGCCCGTCCCCACGTACCTCGGTGTGAAGCTCGACAGAACATCGTCATTCAAACAACACCTGGAAGGTGCCAAGGCAAAGACAAGCACCCGTAACGCACTGATACGCTGCCTAGCCAGCACCACATGGGGAGCCACGACGAAGACACTGTGCATGTCCACAGTGGCCCTGGTGTTCTCAGCCACCGAGTACTGCGCCCCGGTCTGGTGCCGTAGCCCTCACACCAAGAAGCTGGATGCTGCCCTCAACAGCGCCCAGCGGACTGCCTCAGGATGCGTACGAGCCACCCCAGTAAACCAACTGCCCGTCCTCGCTGGCATCGCCCCAGCCAACATCAGACGAGAAGCAGCCACGCTGGCCCTCTCTTGAAAGGCACAGACCAGTGAATCCCACCTCCTCCATCAGATCGTCACAGAGACACCACGATGAGTACGCCTCAAGTCACGGCACCCCTTTGCCACGCAAGCCCAAGAGCTGCTCTGCACAACACCGGCTGACACTTCTAAGGCCGCCTGGGTCAAGACGGGATGGAGAGACCAGTGGAAGTCAGCGGAACCATCTAAGCTACACCATTACATCAATGACCCCATGGACATCCCTGGCCAGGACCTGCCCCGAAAGCAGTGGACAACCCTCAACCACTTGAGGACAGGCATCGGACGCTATGGAGTAGCGATGAAGAGGTGGGGCCTCGTGGACAGCGCCTTCTGCGAGTGTGGGGACCCAACACAGACAGTGGAGCACATCATCACCAGTTGCCCCAAACACCGGCCACCGAATGGTGAACGAGGTCTGATTGACCTGGACGATGACGTTGGCCTGGCTCGCCTCAATGGAGAGGAGGAGGAGGAGGAGGAGGAGGAGGAGGAGGAGGAGGAGGAGGAGGAGGAGGAGGAGGAGGAGGAGGAGGAGGAGGAGGAGGAGGGGAGGAGGAGGAGGAGGAGGAGGAGGAGGAGGAGGAGGAGGAGGAGGAGGAGGAGGAGACGATGACAGAGAGAGGCCTTCTGTTAAAAGTAGGAGGGAAGAATGCATGGGTACACCTCCACCACTGTAGGAGTATCAGTGGAAGTATGGGCTTGTAGCGGCACCAAACGTGGTGAATAAGGCTAGACGTCAGGCAGGTTCAAACAGAAGTTTTATTCAGGTGTTACATGTTAAGTTGGTCCGCTAATGTAATTGTCATTGCTGCTGTAGCTGAGCGAGGGTGTTCTCTCGAGCTCAGCTATCTATTGACTCCCCAGATCTCAAGGTGAGATAAGCTTAAGTAGCAGGACACTCCCCCTAGGCCGTGCCAGTCCTCGTAGCTACTGACGAGGGTCCGACCATAAGTGGTCTGTGTATCAGCTGACGCCACAGGACCCCCCCCCCCCCTCCCAGAACCTGAGGAAGGAATAGAATGGTCGAGGGCGGCTCCTGCATGTGGGTCGGGGACACCCCGGGCGTGGTTCGGGACGGAGGGGCCCACGGGCGCAGTCGACGCTCCGGCTGTGGGCGATCCCGAGGTATGCCGAGGGGTGCGAGGAGACCGATGCAAAAGCCGCCGGACGGAAGAGACATAGTCACATCTCCTCGACCAGCTAAGGGATCGTGTCCTGAGAAATACGGCCCCCAGCAACGGCTGGGAGACATCAGCAACAATGAAGAAAAAAACAAAATAAAATAAATAAACTGATTGCTGAACCCGCCGTGGTGATGCAGTGTAAACAAAGTGAAAAGAAACAACACAAACTACAGTGAGCAATCACATGCAAAGAGGGAGGTAAGTGTAGACTAGTGCATGTTCCTTTAACATAGTGACCTCACCACTACTAACCACTCCCCATATTACCAGTATAATTGTAACCTCCCCACCTCTAGATCGCTCTCTAGCTCCGGTGACAGACCACGGACAGCTAGGGCAGTAATGTGTATGAGTAGTGTGATCAGTAATAAAACAGTAGTGAAGACATAGTGCGCTAGACGAGTCTTTACATGGTGTCATAGTTGTACCTTGCGCCTCCTGTTTATCGGGCTTTATTTACTCTTCGCCCAGTTTCCTACCCTTCATTGTTTCTCTCCCGTGTCTTTACCATGGCCAACTCTTGTCGCAAGCCTGGTATGCTGGTTTTCGACTCCGAAATTGCCCATCGGTGGGCTGTCTTCCGACGCGACTTTGAGCACTACATTGCCATTGCCCATCCTGATGCCATCCCTGCGACGCAGTCACACCTGCTCCTCAACATGGCTGGCCCGGAGGCCCTGGAACGGTCGGAGTCGTTTGAATACGCTGATGGTGAGGATGCTCGGGACCCAGTATGTCTTTTGGCTAAGTTCACCGGTCTGTGCGACATTCCCACAAACTACATTCTAGAGCGATTTAAGTTTTTCACTAGGCGCCAGAGCCCCGGTGAGCACATTGACACCTACATTGCCGCGCTACGGCATCTGGCACGGCGTTGCCGCCTGGACGCGCTGACCCCCGATCAAATGACCCGGCATGTCCTGGTGTTCGGTCTCCAGGACGAGAAACTGCGGGCTGAACTTCTAAGGAAGCCCGATCTGACTTTGACCGAGGCTCTGCACGCCTCTCGCATGGCGGCGGCTGTCGCCTCCGTGGTATCGCCTGCAGCTCAGGACATTAACGTTGCCATTGTTGCTGGCCGCCGGCGGATCAATGGCCCGCCGCGCCAGCGTGGTTCGCCTGCCCCCTCGAGGGGCAGCCCGCGTCGTTGCCCCAACTGCAACTTTGCATCCCATCAGTTTAATGTTTGCCCCGCGCTGGGGAAGACTTGTAATTTCTGCAAAAAGTTAAATCATTTTTCTGCCGCATGTCGCTCCCGTGGAAAGCCTGTTCCTGCTCCCAGGAATATGCTAAACAACCTTGCGGAGGCTGATAGTGTGCTCGGTTCACAGTACCAGTCAGATGAACTCCCTGATTCTGATACCAGTTCCTCCCATGATGAATCAAGCATTTTTTCACTGTTGGGTGCACCTGCGCTGATAACGGATCCCTCGGTGCATGTTACTGTGAATGGGTTGACCTTCCCAGCGAAAATCGGCACAGGGGCAGTGGCCAATGTTATGTCAGTGAGCCTCTTTAAAAAGATAAGGTCTGGTGAGAAGGTCATTCCCGACAACTCCCGTCTACATGCCTATGGGGGAGGCGTGCTCGAACCAGTCGGGAAGGCAACCCTTATCTGCAAGGTTTTGATGGCCTCTCCGCCCCTCACTTTTTATCTGCTGGACACTGAGAACATCATGCTGTTGGGCGCCCGTGCATGCCAGGACCTCGGTTTGGTCTCCTTTCACCGCGATATCCACCAGGTGCGGACCCTCCTGGACCCCCTGTGTGAGTACCCTGATCGTTTCGACAACGGGCTGGGCAAGCTGCACTGCAATTACATGATCGTTGTCGATCCAGGTGTCGAGCCGGTGATCCGCCCGCCACACCGCATCTCCTTTGCTATGAAGGACAAGGTGGAGTCGACTCTGCACCACATGGTGGCTGTGGGCATCCTCAAGGAGGTGAGTGATCCCACCCGGTGGGTCTCCACCATGGTTGTTGCTGCAAAGAAGGATAAGAGTGAGCTTCGCATTTGTATAAACCCCAAGGACCTGAACCTTGCCATCAAGCGCCCGCACTACCCCATGCGGACGGTGGAGGACGTCGCTGCATAGGTTGGCCCGGCCACTGTCTTCTCAGTCCTCGATGCCAAGAGCTCTTTCTGGCAGATACCGCTGGATGAACGTTCCTCATACCTGACCACCTTCAGCACACCCTTCGGCAGGTTCCGTTTCCTCCGCATGCCATTCGGGATCAATTCTGCCAGCGAGGTCTTCCAGCGCACCATGGAGTAGCTGTTTGCCGGTCTGCCGTGTGCTATCATAGTCGACGACATCCTGGTATACGGGAAGGACGTCGCTGAGCACGATCTCCACCTCCGCCAAGTCCTGGACAGGGGTCGTGAGATCAACCTTAAGCTTAACCCTAAGAAGTGCCGTTTCCGAGTCCCAGAGGTCACGTACGTGGGACACGTCTTCACAGCTGAGGGGCTGATGCCTGACCCGCAGAAGACGGCTGCGGTCTCTGGGATGCCTGCACCCGCCGACGTGCCCAGCCTGCAGCGCTTTCTGGGCATGGTGAACTACCTGGGGAAGTTCATCCCCGACCTCAGCGAGCTGAGTGCGCCCCTGAGGGAGCTGATCATAAAGGACACTGCCTGGGCTTGGTTCCCGAAGCACCAGATGGCGTTTGACATCCTGAAGTCCAGGCTGGTTAGTACCCCCACTCTCAAGTTCTTTGACTTGCAGCGACCAATTGTCCTCACCTGCGACGTCTCGAAGTTCGGTCTTGGTGCCGCCTGCCTGCAGCTTTACGATGGCCTGCAGCTGCCTGTCTCCTACGCATCTTGCACCATGACCCCCGCTGAGCAGCGTTATGCTCAGATCGAGAAAGAGCTCCTCGCCGTGGTGTTTGCCTGCTCGAAGTTTAAGGATTACATCCTGGGCAACACCTTCACTATCGAAACCGATCACCAGCCGCTGGTCACGATCCTGAATAAACCGGTCCACGTCGCCTCATCCCGCTTGCAGCGAATGATGCTGCAGCTCCAGCGCTTCACGTTTCGGGTCGTGTACCGCAAGGGCAAGCACATGTTCGTGGCCGACACGCTGTCCCGCGCACCGCTGACGTCCACTGCCCGACACCCGTACGAATCGTCTGACCTGATGGTGTTAAACGTTAATATTGTGCCTTCACAGCGGATGCAGTCCCTGGTCCAGCAAACTGCCAAAGATCCTGCCCTGCAACAGCTTGCCGACGTCATCCGGCGTGGTTGGCCTGACTGTCGCTCATCCTTGCTGGCCGGTGCCGTGCCCTACTTCCTGGTCTGGGATGAGCTTGTGCTGCACGACGGAGTGGTGGTGAAGGGCCACAAGGTTGTGGTGCCTGCTGCGCTGTGGGACCACTATTTTCAAACCGCCCACAGCGGCCATCCCGGGGCTGAGGCCACTCTGTCCCAGGCCCAGAGCCAGTTCTATTGGCCCGACATGGCCCCGGACATCCGGGAGAGGATCTCCGCCTGCTCCACCTGCAATAGCCTCTCTCCCCATCAGCAACAGCAGCCGCTTCTGCAACAGCCTGCCCCCAATCTGCCATGGATGGCAGTCGCCACTGACATCTTCGAGTGGCGTGGCAAGCACTTCCTGGTCCTTGTGGACTCCTACTCCAGCTGGTTCGAGGTGGACCAGCTGCCCTCCCTCACTTCTGCTGCTGTCATTGGGAAGCTGCGCCGCCACTTCGCAACCTTTGGCTCCCCTGCGAGTTTGCAGTCGGACAACAGTAGCCAGTTTTCAAGTGCGGAGTTCCGCGATTTCGCTGCCACCTGGAACTTTCGTCACTTCACCAGCAGCCCCGAGTACCTGCAGAGCAACGGCCTTGCTGAGCGCGCCGTCCGCAGTGCCAAGGAGCTGCTGGAGCACTGCAGACTTTCCCGTCGGATTTTCACCTGGCCCTCCTCAACCTCCGCAACATTTCCCGAGACCCTACCCTGGGCTCGCCTGCTCAGCGGCTCATGTCCCGCACCACGCGCCCTCCGATCCCTGTGTCCCAGCGGTCCCTGGTGCCTTCTGTTCTCCGCCCTGCTGCCGTCAAGGAGCGCATTGCCCAAAAGCAAGAAATAGAAAAACGCTCCCACGACAAGTCCTGCCATCCCCTTCCGCGTCTGTTCCCTGGTCAGGTCGTCCTGATGCAGTCCCCCTCCGGCCACTACCGACTGGCGGTTGTCGTCAGCTCTGCCGGCTCACCGCGCTCTTACCTCGTCGACCACGAGGGTACCATCTACCGCCGGTCCCGCCAGCATTTGCGGCTGGTCAATGAGCCCGCACCGCCTCCTGCTGCCCCTTTTGCCCCCCCCCCGATTTCTTCCTCTCTGCCTACCGCTCCTCGCATGCCCAGCACTCTGCCCTCTCAGCTCTTTGTGCCCCGCTCCCCTGCTGCCAGTCCGCCCTCGCCTGTTCGTTTGCCCGCCTCTGTGCCAGTTTCCCCGCCCCGGTCTCCGCTCCATCCCTCTCCTGCCCGATCTCCGGCTCGTTTGCCCGCTCCCGCTCCTGCTCCTGTTCCTGTTGTTCCTGCGGAGGAGGGGGAGGGCGAGTTACGTACCCGCTCCGAGCGGTTGGTCAAGCCGCCTGTACGTTACGGGGAATTTGTTTAACTGTTGCCTGACTGTGTGTGTGTTTAACTGCTTGTAGCGTATGAATCGTGGTCGCCCTGTCACTGCTGTACTGCTTTGTTTCCAAGGGGAAGGATGTAGACTAGTGCATGTTCCTTTAACATAGTGACCTCACCACTACTAACCACTCCCCATATTACCAGTATAATTGTAACCTCCCCACCTCTAGGTCGCTCTCTAGCTCCGGTGACAGACCACGGACAGCTAGGGCAGTAATGTGTATGAGTAGTGTGATCAGTAATAAAACAGTAGTGAAGACATAGTGCGCGTAGACTCGTCTTTACAGTAAGTTCAAATTGTCCAGTGCAGGAATGGAAGCTGTGCTGGAAAACCAGAGGTTGCAGTGACAGCCTCCGACCTAAATAAGGCGCTGTTGCCAGTGGTCAGGCTGCAGGGACGGCATCCGGCCGGAAGGTGGCGCTGTGGACGGCGATCAGGGAAGGTCGAGCTTCTCTTCCAGCCGGCCATGGTGGCCATTTTTGTGGTTGGGCGGCCGCTTGTTTCAGGAGGCCGCGGTGGCCATTTTGCTGGCCGGCTGAGGCGGCCTTCAACAGCGATTCAAGACACCGCTGCTGGCCTGGACAGGAGCCAGAGCCCAGGGACCTTCGGGGTCCGCACCGGTGAGGAGCAGAAGGGCGTCTTCAGGCAGTCGCCCCAGGTAAGCCCGCCCTATCGGGTGGCAAGGCCCTGGGCAGCAGCCAACGGGGAAATGGGCGGGCCCACTCTCTCCCCGCTCCCGGGGCCATCGGGTGTGCGTCGGTGATGCTGGGGGCAGGAGGCTGCTACACTCGCAGCTCCTGCAGCAGCTTGTGGGGCAGCGGTGGCTGGTGGAAGGGACGGCAGCCGCGGCTTCTCAGCTCCGGTGAGCAGCAGCTGGTGGGGAAGTGGCCGCAGCCTCTCAGCTCCGGTGGTTGGCTCCAGGCAGGTAATGCGGGAGAGCTTGGTGGTCGTCACACAAGGCCTGTCACTGGACCGCGCCCCTTGACCCGGGTGGCCTGCAGCATACCTTAGGGTAGGGCCGGGTTGGCGACAGCGTCGTTCTGCAGGGCTGGGCAGTTGGCTGCAGACATCAGGTCTCCCGAGGCTGCGCGCGTCGGGAGATATCCAAATGTCAATTTGGATAGTCGGGGTCACCAATGTAGCGCCACCAAACGTGGTGAATATGGCCAGACGTCAGGCAAGTTCAAACAGTAGTTTTATTTAGGTGTTACATGTTAAGTTGGTCCGCTAACGTAATTGTCATTGCTGCTGTAGCTGAGCGAGGTTGTTCTCTCGAGCTCAGCTATCTGTTGACTCCCCAGATCTCAAGGTGAGATAAACTTAAGTAGCAGGACACTCCCCCTAGGCTGTCACGTCACGTGCCAGCCCTTGTAGCTACTGATGAGGGTTCGACCATAAGTGCTCTGTGTGTCAGCTGACGCCACAGACTGCTAACTTACTTTATTCCAGGTTCTTTTAGAAACGTCATACTCTACCATGGATCAAGCACAGATGAATTATCAATATGGATGGAGGGGATTTGCGCCCATGAAAACTCGTGGGGAGAAAACTCAACAGACGGAAATCATGAAGCTATGGCCACGAAAACTCGGGAAGCTTGATAAGATTCTGGGAAAATACATCAGCATCTTTTTGTTAAGATATTTGTTAGAATGAAACAGTCACTATTGTACTTTGATTACCATTGCTGATAAATGTTCATGATTTTTATTTTCTTATAAAAGAGGAGGAATGTAAATCCTGGCCAAAACAGAGTTAAAATAAAGTAAAGGATTTATGCATCTACAGGGCCTGTTAGCCTTTTTCTGTAAGAAGCCACAAGCTGCGAGCAGGTGCCAGGAAGTCTTAGTCCCAGATTGATATATCAGATAAGGTGAGATCCCAATTGTTAGAATGTATGAGGACTCTATAAAGAAACTCCAAGGTGTTGTAAATGCATTGTTTTGATTGAATAGCCACAAAGAAATTGTAAATACTGTTAATAATGTTGCAAAGTGTTCTTACTGCTGTTTGATGATTGGCTGAAGTGAGAAGCATTGTTTGAATTGTTTACATTACCCAGGAGAATGCTGCGTTATTTGATTAATTGACTTCCTTCCAGAAGCTTCTATAGACACATTGTATTGGGACTCTTTGTAATTGGGTTGGGGAACTGTCATTAATACTTTAATGTAATTGATACATGTGATTGGCTTGTAAGGGGCGCCACCCGTATATAATTCGGCCCTCAGGGTTCGAAGACCTATAAAAGGTAGCCCCCACTAGGATCGTTGTCGATCTTCTGGAGGGGCGCGTTTGGAAGTGTCTGCTTGCACGAGGCTGAAGAGCTTGGCCAGGAAGAGACAAGGATCGAACCTGCAGTGGTTAGGTATCGTATAGGGGATTTGTTGATCGTTCAAAAAATAAAGATTAGTGGTCCAGTGCTTGACTCAGTGTTTTACTGAACTAGACTAAAAGCCCTGTCTCACGGTAGGAGCTGACCCACGAGGTACCCCGAGTGAAAGACTCATGGTTGTGTACGAGATCCCAAGTGTATGATCAAGAGTTTAACTGAGTTCCCACGGGTATGACAAGTTTGCCGTTTTCTGCGATGTTCCAAGTTCGTCTCCCGAGTTACTAAGTTCCTCTCCCGAGTTACTCTTGAGTAACTACCAGGGTAGTGGGAGATGATGGCGGAAATATTGAATGGAACACAAGCCTTGCTGTACTGTAGACTCTGCAGAAACCTGGTGGGTATGAGAGGTTTAGAGGGATAGAGGCCAAATGTGAGACGAGGTCATCCCTCAACCTCCTGCACTGCAAAGAAAAAATAAACTCAAACCTATCCACCTTCTTCTTGCAACCCAAGCCCTCCAGGAAGGACCTAGCTTGGCATGAACAAGTTGGACCGAGGGGGCGGCAAATTCGTTGAGAAATTCGATTTAATAACAACCGCAAGATTTTAAACGGGAAGCTTGCGCATTTGGCGCTTTCATGAATGTTGAGCGTTCCAGAGAGCTTGTGAAACTAAACGGAAAATGCGATGGATAAAGTCGCATGTTAAAAACTTCAAGCTCGATTACAACTCGACTTCAAAGTAATTTCCCCCTTCAAAGGCATTACCAAGCTCCAAGGCCTGGGCTTCTGCACCTCCCTTTGTAGCTTGATCCGTAATATCCTCATCGGCATAGCTTAATCAGTATGGATCAGTAACAACATATCCTCCTCGTGGACCATCAACATAGGTGCGCCTCCTGGTGTACCCTATTTACACCCATGAATGTGTGGCTAAGCATGCTCAATTGTCATCTATCAAATTGCCAACTGAGGTGTTGCATTTAGGGACATCTAACAAGGGCAGGACCTATACAGTGAATGGTAGGCCTTTGGGGAGTGTTGTAGCACAGAGGGATCTAGGAGTGCAGGTGTATGGTTCCTTGAAGGTCAGGTCACAGGTAGATAAGGTGATCAAAAAGGCTTTTGGCACATTGGCCTTCATCAGTCAGAGTATTAAATATAGAAGTTGGGAGGTCATGCTGCAGTTGTATAAGACGTTGGTGAAACCGCATTTAGAGTATCTTGTTCAGTTCTGGGCACCATGTTATAGGAAAGATATTGTCAAGTTTGAAAGGGTTCAGAGAAGATTTATGGGGATTAGAGGACTAGAGGGTCTGAGCTATAGGGAGAGGTTGAGTAGGCTGGGACTCTATTCCTTGGAGCGCAGGAGGATGAGGAGTGATCTTATAAAGATGTATAAAATCACGAGAGGAATAAATCAGGTAGATGCACAGAATCTCTTGCCCAGAGTGGGGTAATCAAGAACCAGAGGCATAGGTTCAAGGTGAAGGGAAATTCTGAGGGGAACTTTTTCACACAAAGGGTGGTGGGTGGATGGAACAAGCTGCCAGAGGAGATAGTTGAGGCTGGGACTATCCCATCGTTTAAGAAACAGTTGGATAGGTACATTGAAAGGACACGTTTGGAGGGTTATGGACCAAGCGTAGGCAAGTGGTTCTAGGGTAGCTGGGGCATTGTTGGCCGGTGTGGACGAGTTGGGCCGAAGGGCCTGTTTCTACTCTGTATTACTCTATGACTATGACTTTATAACTATTTCACTGCTCTTGGCCAAATCAAGGATGGTGATGTCAGAATACAGGAGAGGACTAGAACAGCTAGGTGGGAGGGACTGTAACACCAACCTCTCACTCAACGTCAACAAAAGCAAGGAACAACTTGATGACTTCAGAAAGAGGAAGTAGGGACACCACTTACAGGTTTTCATTGGTGGCTCAGCGGTGAACAGAGTTAGCAGCTTCAAATTCCTTAGCGTTAACATCTCAGATGTAGACAAAGCACATAGATGCAATCAAAAAGAAGGTGCACCAGCACCTCTAGTTTCTAAAAGGATTAAAGAGACTCAACACTCACTGAATACTTTAACTAACTTCCACAGATGCACTGCAGAAAGTAAATTGACCGGCTGTATTGTGGCCTGGTCTGGCAATCTCAACACACAGGAATACAAGAGTGCAGAGAGTATTGGACTCAGCCTGTTCCATTATGGGAGCATCCTTCCCTACCATCGAAAACACCTTGAGAAGCACTGCCTCTAGAAGGCAGAATCTACCTTCAAGGATCGCCACCATTTGGCCTTGCCCCTTTCTCGCTGCAACCATCAGGTGGTGGAGAAGCCTGAAATCATCACCAGGTTTGGGAACAGCTCACCAATCAGGTTCTTGAACTGACCTGCCAACTAATCCTACCACAGACACAGAACACTACAGACCTCTTCCTGCACAACCATGCATGGGCTTGTATTCTAAGTTCATTTTACACTCATTTTTTTTTCACAATGTTTTCCTTTTCATTGTCTTGTAGAACTTATGGATAATTTATGTTTCGATGGGCGGCTCAGTGATGCAGCGGTAGTTGCTGCCTTACAGTGCCAGGGACCCGGTTTTGATCCTGAGTACGGGTGCTGTCTATACAGAGTTTGTACGTTCTCCTTGTGACCATGTGGATTTTCTCCGGGTGCTCCGGTTTCATCCCACATTCCAAAGACGTGCAGGTTTGTAAGTTAATTGGCTATTGTAAATTGTCCCTACAGTGTAGGATATAATTAGTGTATGGGTGATCGCTGGTCAGCGCGGACTCGGTGTGCCAAAGGGCCTGTTTCCATGCTGTATCTCTAAATGTGTTGCCTGAGCCAATGTGCATGTAAGCAAGCAAGATTTTGTTGCATCTTGCATTTGCTCCCATCTGATTTTTCTTACCTCCCACAGACTTTTCTATTGAATGGTTCCCATCTTGTTCTTGGCATTAAAATAATCTTTCCTCATCTTTGTTTTTCAGCATGGTTAATGCACATAAATCAAATCATTGCCTCAATGATTTTAATTCTTGTTGAAAGCCCTCAGCATCCTTTGACGTTACATACTATTCTACCTTTAAAGCTTTCTTTTCTATATAATCCCCTGTTATCAACATTTCCATCTGTTTATATATTGCTAAGATTTAACCACCAAACCTTTTCAAAATCAGAAACTTATTTTACCTTCCAGCATATAGGCCGGACTTTGGATTTTTACTTTTTCTTTGTAAACTGTGCCAAAGTTTAGCGACTGTGCATTTGTGGGTTGTGCAAAAGAATTTCACTGGAATGTACATACGTGATAAAAAAAAGAACCATTGAACCAACTCGCACTCACTTCCCTTTTTCTCTTACCTCCAATTTTAACTGTTTTTGTGGCCTGAATTAATATATATTGTAGTCATACTCATAATGACATAGAGAATAGAAACAGGCTCTTCAGCCCAATTCACCCATGCTAGCCAAGATGCCTCATCCAAACTAATCCGATTTGCCTGCAATAGGCCCATATCCCACTAAAAACTTCCTAACATTGTACGACTCCAAATGTCTTTTAAATCTTGTTTTAGTTGTTAGTTTTAGTTTTAGAGATACAGTGCAGAAACAGCAAAGAAACAGGTTATTTGGCCCACCGAGTCCGCCCGACCAATGATCACCTGTCCACTAGTTCTATGTTATCCCAGTTCTGCATCCTTATACACTAGGGGCAATTTACAGCACCCAATTAACCGTCAAACCCGCACGTATTATTATTGGAATGTGCCAGAAAACTGGAGCAACCGGAGAAAACCCACGTGGTAACAGGAAGGACGTACAATTTTTTACAGACAGCACCTGCAGCCAGGATCAAACCTGTATCACTGGCTCTGTAAGGTGGCAATTCTATTGCTGTACCACTTGTTATTATACCTGTGTCAACTATTTCCTCTGGCAGCACGTTGCATTTACCCACCACCTTCTGCATGAAAAATTGCACATCACACCTGAAACCTATGCCCCCCAGTTCTTGATTTCTCTACCATGGGAAAAAGATGAGCATTCTATCTATTCCTCTCATGATTTTATACACCTATTTAATATCACCTCTCAGCCTCCTGCGCTCCAAGGAATAAAGTCCTCGACTCTATACAACAGTACAACTCAGGCCCTCATGTCCTGGTAGTATCCTCACAACATTTCTGTGCACCCATTCCAGCTTAATGGCATTTCTGGTGTAACAGGCATGAATCTGAACATTGTAGACCTCGTACAATTGTAACATAATATCCCTAGTAGGGTTTCCAACTGTCCCGTATTAGCCGGGACATCCCGTATATTGGGCTAAATTGGTTTGTCCCATACGGGACCTCCCTTGTCCTGTATTTGACTGTCACTACTCGGGTCGCGGGGACTGTCGGGGAGGAGTGCCGCGTCCGGCCTCGCCTCACCCGTCCCAACATAGCGCAGCCCATGGAGTGCAGCAGCAGCGCCTCGCCCATTGGTCGGCAGCCCGGCCGGCTGCCCGACCAAGGGACCTTCGTATGCCGCCGACACCACCACCCCTCCTTCTCATGACCAATCATTGGTTCATGAGTTGGATGGGGTGCTGGAATTTGCCTGCGGCAGAGCACAAAGCCCAGCCGGTGGGCCAGCTGAGGAGTTTTGGCCCGGGCCGCGCGACGTCGGGCACAAAGTCGGGCCAAAACTCCTCAGCTGGCCCGCCGGCTGAGCTTTGTGTGCAGTCCCGCACCCGGGCCAACTTGTCATTCACCCAGCCATGGCTGAGTCGGTTAACGAATTGCCGTAGGGAATTTGTCCCTTATTTGACGTTTTGTCCCTTATTTGATAGTGAGAAAGTTGCCAACCCTAATCCCTACTTCTATATTCTATTCTCTGACTGATGAAAGCCAGAGTGCCAAAGGTCTTCTTCACCACCCTTTCTACCTGCAATGCTATTGTCAGTGACTCCCAAAGTGCTCTGCTCTACAGCACTCCCTGGGGCCCACTGTTTATTGTGAAGGTCCTGCCCTGGTTTACCTTCCCAAAATGCAATATCTCCCACATATTTGGATTAAACTCCACTGGCCATTCCTCAGTCCATGTGTTCTGATCAAGATCTTGCCGTAATTATTGATAACCATCTTCACCGATATATGTTTTTTTTCATTTGTATTTCATGATCTGGACAATGTGGGTAAAAACAGCGCATATTATCCTTCCCGAAATGACCATCAAGGATTGTTGTGATCTGCCTTCATGAACCACTTCTGGTGAAGGTGCTCCTGGGTGGGAAATAAATGCAGCAGTGCTGATATGCTTCCATGTTAGGGTGGTATACAACCTGGAGGGGAACCCGCAGATGTGGTATTTCGTTCACTTTCTTGGCGATAAAGGTCATGTCTTTCGGGGGTGTCGATGTAGCAGAGGTAAATAACAGCACCATATTTTGTAGGTTGTATCCATGGTGTGCAGGTGGTGGATTGGACGAATGTTTAGGGAATAACCTCCAACGTCATAGATAGTCTTGAGCTTCTTGATCCTTCTTGGAGCTGTACTCAGCTAACTAGTGTTGCCTTATACATAAGGGAACGGATGTGGGAAGGGAAATTTTACTGCACTATTTCCAAGGAAAAACAAATGCCTATTTACTCATTCAATTGTACTTCGGTAGTTTTTTTTCGTTTTTAGTTTGACTTTGACTTTGAGTGTGGGAGGAAACCGAAGATCTCGGAGAAAAGCCACATGGTCACGGGGAGAATGTACAAACTCCGTACACGCAGCACCCATAGTCGGGATCAAACCCGGGTCTCCGGCGCTGCAAGCGCTGTAAGGCAGCAACTCTACTGCTACACCACTGGTAATATGGCTGCAGGTAGCACGTCATAATCACAACTAGCCTTCATGTATACCATTACAAACATTCAATTATTGAGAGAAGAATTCCTAAACAATAATGTTACCATTTTGGCCGTTCTTTATATTCTTAAAATTAAATTAATTCCCTGTTACCTCAGCAACCACAGGCAGACCAGAATTGCAATGAATTAAAACTCTCCCCTTCACTTGAATTAAAAATAGATACAAAGGGTTATTATGACAAATTTCAACCCTTTTCATAGATTGGATGGATTTTGTAAAATGCAAGTTAGTTTTAAAAACTTATTCTCAGGATGTAAATATCACAAACAAGACTGATGCTTTTCTTTTACACAATAATAAATGCTGAGAAAACAACAGATCAGGCAGGAACTGCGGGAAAGGAAGCAGTCAACATTGCTGCTGCACCCGCTAAGTTTCTCCAGCAATTTTGTGTACCTTCAGTCAACATTTATGTTCTGTGAGTAAAGGAGGTTGAGTGGAATGCTGATAGTGAATAAACTTATGAGAGGCAAATGACTATTTAAATGAGTCTTCATTGTTGTTAGTGTACCTGTCTCAACTACTTCCTTTGGCAGCTTGTGTCATACATAATTCATCCTCTCTGTGAAAAGGATTTCCCTCAGGTTTCTATTAAATATCTCCTCTCTCACCTTAAGACTAAGCCCACAAGGAAACACTCACCCTAGATACTCAACTTATCAATGTACCTCGTGATTTTATACACCCCCACAAGATCACCACTCATTAGATGGATGAAAATGGACATAACCATCCATGACAAAATTAACACATCAATATCATCAGTAAAAGAGGAGCAGCTATGTGATTCCCTTTGGAGACAAACAATTAAAAACAAACTGAACAGGATTATTAATCATCAGTGTTTAAAGGTGAGAATTAAACGGTGTGTTGTGCAAGGATTCTGCAGGGTGATGACAGGTTCCCAGTAGAAAATGAATGTCTGATCTTTGATAAGGTGGCATTCACTTATCTTCAAGATGTTCTTTGGTGCTGGTGCATAGAGGCAAACGCATGAGCTCTCCTTTCTGTTGTCGATTACATCAAACAGCTTTTCCGGAAGGTGAGATCATTCAACACCATCAAAATTTCAGCAGGGTTGATGAAGCATAGCCAGCGGCAAGCAGGTATGCATTGCAAATGTTATAGCTGAAGGAGAGTGATTGGGGTGTGCCTGGTCCTTGATTAAGTCTGCCCATTTCCCAAGACAGAGTGCATGTGATATCTTGAAAGCTCTCTGCATCTTCACAAATGGAATGTTTTTTTCTCCTGTTCCAAAGACCATGACCCCAATAATGTCTGTGGTAATGCATTACAGCCAATGTTATCATAGCCGAGACAGAATTGAATGAGTCATCCTACAACTAAATTTTGGAGCAAGCGCTCCCTGTTAATGTAACATACTCTTGGGTTTCGGAAATGCTTGAACAGCCTGCAATCAGTTGGAATGTTACCTAGTCAAATATTCTGATGTAGACAAATATGCTGGAGAAACTCAGCGGGTGAGGCAGCATCTATGGAGCGAAGGAAATAGGCAACGTTTCGGGTCGAAACCCTTCTTCAGAACTGAAGAAGAGTTTCAACCCAAAACGTTGCCTATTTCCTTCGCTCCATAGATGCTGCCTCACCCGCTGAGTTTCTCCAGCATTTTTGTTCTCCTTCGATTTTCCAGCATCTGCAGTTCCTTCTTTAAAATATTCTGATGTCATCATTACCCCATTAAATAATAGCTGAGGTAACAATGTTGCATGAAGATAGACACAAAATGCCTGAGTAACTCAGTGGAACAGGCAGCATCTCTGGAGAGAAGGAATAGGTGATGTTTTGGGTGGAGATCCTTCCTCAGACTGATCTTTGTGATACATTGATCACGATAATGTAGTGTGATCTGTTCTGAGAAATAAACTGTGTTTGGCAATTGAACTTAAAGCTCCAAATGATGTCAGTGAGGGTGGAAATGGGTGTGAGGTGTTACTTGGTGCACGGTTGATGTTGGGAAAACATCTGACGTGCTAACATTGAACCGATGTGTCAGTTCAATGTAGCTATTTCACCAAAAATATGATTTTTCTTCGGAGTCACATGAGTGACCAAGTGAAGAGCCCGCCAGCCCGCATGCGCGTCATTATCGTCTAACGCATGGCGCAACGACTGGCTGGCAGGCGCGCTGTTCCTCCGGCGGTAAGTTTTCAAACCCTGCAGGTAAGTTTCAAACTTATTTTCAGGTTGTGCTTTACTTGCAGGAAGCTCTTTTACAGAGATTCTGCTGACGTTCCGGGGTCGAAATCCTGATGGGGAAACCCGGCTATGGAGACCGTGGGGAATCCCGGTTCCACGAGGGAAACCCGGCTAGGGGAAACCCGGCTACGGAGACTGGGGAAATCCCGGCTCCACCAGGGAAACCCAGCTCTAGGAAAACCCGGCTATGGAAACCTCGGGGAATCCCGGCTATGGGGACCGCAGAAAACCCTGGCTGCGAGACCGCAGGAAACCCGGCTCGGGAAACCCGGCTACGGGGACCGTGGGAAGACACAAGACCGCAGTGGAACCCGGCTCGGGGAAAACCCGGCTATGGGGACTGTGGGAAGACACGGCTATGGACCACGGAATTGCAGGTAGCCGGTGGCGGTAGACAGTGCGGTCAGTGACTTCAGACTCCGGCAGCCCTGAGAGGGTGTGCAGCCAAACAGAGTCTGAGAGGCCTGGACTGGGACAAGTCAGGCCAGGACAGTTCCCCTCCGACATGGGTACGTCCTTGGACGTTTTTACCCAGATGGAGCATGGATAGCGTCCGCAGGGCGTTCATCCCACTGAGGTGATGCTCCATCCTGATATGGTCCGTGGACATTGCCAGACCGAGGGTACAAGCTTTGTAAGCACCAGTGACCTCACGTCACATAGTGCTGGCAGTGAACAACACTATCTGGGGAGACTATGGATGGCGGGCTATCGGACGTCCAGCAGGATGCCCTGGTGTTGATGTGCAATGCACACTTCGGAATGAACTGCTTTCAGAAGAGCGCCATCAGACCTGTCTTAAAAAATCCCAATTTTGCAGGCTTATGTAAGGCCAGCAATGTCCAGCCGCCGAATCTTCTCCTCGGAGAAGACCTAGCCAAACAGGTAAAAAAACCTGCATGAGGAAGACCTACGACGAGCAAATGCCTCACCGTTTCGGCGACAACACCCCTACGCCTCCATCGGCGGTAAGCGGTTCACTGAAGCTGGTGGCAGCTCTGGGCAGAGGTCTTTCAGGCCAAGGCCCAAGCCAGGCCTCAGGGACAATGTGCAATCCACGCACCCCAGCAGTCCTATCCTCCACATCAAGGTCGGAAATAGAACCTGAGGACGGAAATGAAACCCGCATCAGCGGCCTTTGGGCTTACCATAAGACCACCGGTAACCATGGAGGTAGGTGGGTCTGGTTCTTTCCGAAACATGGGGTGTGTGGACCAGTTACAAGTTGGTAATAGATTACACTTGTTTTTGCACGAATGACGACGGATAACTTCAGATCCGTTTGTAACTGACAAGATGACATCAGATCAAAGGACAAAGGACAAAGGACAAAGGACATTTATTGTCACATACAACAAATGGTGTAGTGAAATTTGTCTTGCCATGCAGCACACAAATAAAGATTAGACATAATATTAAAGAAATTTAACAATAAACATAAAAACATCCCCCCACAATGGTTCCCACTGTGGGGGAAGGCACAAATTCCAGTCCCCATCCCCAGTTCACCCATTGTCGGGCCTATTGAGGCCTTCGCAGTCGCCTCTACGGAGACCCGATGTTCCAGGCCGTTCTCGCCGGGTGATGTAGCTCCGGCATCGGGAGAACCCTCTCAGCGGCTTGGGACACCTGGAGCGGCCGCTTCCTAACTGGAGACCGTTTATACTGCACGGTATACAAGGGTTCCAAATTGAATTTACCCATACCATATACACCAAGTTGGACATTTATTCATTCCGAACAAAAGGTTTTGTGAGGAACAAAATGATTAAACACCATCGTCCTTGACAACGCACTGATAACAGCATACACAAGCAGCTACAGCCGCAAGAAACTGCTGACGCGACAAGAAAATAAAATGTAGATCATGGGTCATGTGAGGAAGGGGTTAATAGGGATAATTGATTTAGACTAAGGACCCTGAAAAATAGCTGAGAGTAGAACACCCGACCGTGCTCGGCTAGATAATTACCTCAAGTACAGATAGTGACATTTCAAGGATGAGAGTCAGAAGATAACCACAGTCAGGCAAGAACATAACGAGAACTGGGGGAAAGGGCATGAACTACTCTGTACAGCTCTTGCTTAATAAGATAAATGAATATTGCAAAAACGCCCAGCATGACAAGATGTCTCATTTAAATACACATGCAATGTATGATCTGGGAGGTACCCTGGGCGTTGCGGGGCATTATGGGGCGTTCCGGTTAGATTGTGCACCTCAGTGCTCCGATTGGAAGGAGCCAGAAGGGGAGGCTGATTCAGCCAAATGGTGCTGTATAAGCAGTGGATGGTTTCCTGGTCTCGGTGTGTCTCGGTTTTGGAGAGACACCCGGGGGCTGCAGACTCGTAAATAAATGAGTTTCTTGTTTCCACGACTTTGTCTCTGGCATCGTGATTGTGAGCACCAAAATACATCTCACAAGCTTGGGGGCTCGTCCGGGATCGTCACTCCAGCCGGCTGGCGGGAGTAAACGGAAGAAGTGACGGTGCACCCCGCTGAGTTAAGCGGTCTCAGACTCCTTGCTTGCCATCAGCGGTTTGAGCGAGTGATATCCGGACAAGAGACTCGGGGAAACAAGAGGATATCCAGAGTAAGGAAGGGATCAATCGAGCAATTCCTGTGCACAGGACCCGGGTAAGAAAATTGACTATAAAGTATTTCTCGGGCGATTGGGTTAAGACCTTGTGGTTAACGCCCTGAAGAATTCAGGGGTCTGTATGGGCAAGGCAGGTATTCTGTCGGACGGGAGAGGTCGGACAGGGAGGACGGGTAATCAATGCGTTAAGAATAACGAACCCGGAGATAAACATGGTGTTAAGATAAAGGGACCGAGGGAAGAGGGTCCTCACATTCCGCCCGATAGTCCGTTGGGGCAAATGTTGCAATCTTGGGGAGGAGGAAGCACCGGGGGTAAGAATAAGGAGACTATGATTAAGTTCTGTTATTTTGACTGGCCAAAGGAACCAATAAACAAAGGGAAGATGAAGGGGAACCACCAGGAGTAGAGGAACAGGAAGTGATAGAGGATTCAACCCCCATGGAGGGAGATAAGAATTATATAAATGATAATTTTGAAATTTTAATACATGTAAAAGATTGAATAATTTATTTAAAGTAAGAATGGAACGAATGTGATTTGTGTGTAAAAACCGGGTTGGAATGAAAGAGGAAGTTTATATATGTGATAATCATTTTGTTTATTGTATTTGTAGACCCCATTGTAAGGGTAAGTAAGTAAGTAAGTACGTTTTATTTATATAGCACGTTTTGAGTCGACTCGCATTGACACCAAAGTGTTTTACATAAAATAGATAATGTTTCCATAACAACCAGAGAAAAAGGTTAATAAATAAATAAAATAAAATAGTAAGATTAAACGAGAACTTACCAGTTTGAAGTTTGATCTGTATTTTATGAGGAGTTACGATGAGGGATTACGTGAAGAACCCGCTCAGTGCGCAGGCGCGGCATACTTCCAAGCAGCGGTGTGGAATCACAGATAGACACAGTTATTTGAAGTAAACATAGTAAAGATAAGGAGACATCAATTTATTAGTTTGATCCATATAATGAGGGTGGGAGCGGAGGGCACGTAATCCCTCATCGTAACTCCTCATAAAATACAGATCAAACTTCAAACTGGTAAGTTCTCGTTTAATCTTACTATTTTACTTCGGAGTCACGTGAGTGACTACGTGAAGACTTCAAAGCTCTGTGATTTCAAACCGTGTAACAGTTCATACTTCACTCGCTGCCGAAGTCATTCGAGGGAGGAAGTATGTTATCGTAATCAACCATGAATCTGTTTGTAAAAACAATAATGGTGTTATTAACAACAACAAGACCAATTGCTCCCCCGGGCTTAAATTATATATTTTTTGCAGATTCTTTTTCTGCAAACGATACAGGTTCTGTCAGTGGTTTGTTATAAAAGTTTGGAACGTATACTCCCTAGACCACCCTGCAGTAGCCAGGATGTGGTCCATAGGCTCGTCCATCCTCTTAGTTACTGACGTGGAAGCTGTTCTGGTGGAATAAGATTTTATACACGTTAGTATTTACTACAGCAACTCCCAGTACCTGCTTGAGCCACTAGAGATAGTTTAGCTCGTCACCCGACCATGAGGTTTCCTGTGGCTGACCCATAAGGCTTTTTCCTCTCCCTCGGTATTCCTTATTGTGTCGATCTCTAAGTGGGTCATGACACATAAAACGTGGTTCAGGTGGGTATGCCCGGAACTTCATGACTGGACCTGATGTTCCTGGTCTGTTCTGTTTGGCCAACCCTTGAATGGGCATGTGACACTATCTGGTGTTATAACCATGTTGTCCCATCGCAGTAGATGGGAGAGCTGGCTCTTTGTGTTGATGTAAGGCCACCAGCATGTCCATCTTCAGGGTAGGCTGTTCCAGGGTGAGTGACCTGGCTGGTGATCATCCCCTAAGGTATGTCAGGATTTCACTGACATCCCAATTTGGGTGTACCTATTTCTGGGGAATGGATTGATATACCTCTCCTGTATCTGATCACCAGTGAGCGGTACCCAAGTTGAGTAGGCTAACAGAACATGTCCTTCATTGTGGTGAAGACCTGCCAGGAGCTCCAGTACAGTTTTTTGTTATAGTTGAATGTGTAATTCCTGTTTTGGAAACAGTGTACCATTTCTTGATGCTCCTCAGGTATGTTCCCTAGGATATGCGACGGAATGCTGTCATCAGGTTGATAGTGCTCCTGATCCAAGCACAGCAATGGTCTTCCCAATTCTGCAATTCTTTTAATGACCATGTCGAGGATCACTGGGAACCATGCTTGTGGACTTGGTCCACTGTAATTTGCGTAGTACCCGACTGATGAAGCCGTAGTACCTATTGAAGAGGTAGAAGGAAAGGAAAACATAGAGATTAGGTTCCCCCCACCCCTCAATACGCGGGCATGTCTCCATTGCCGCTGCCTTGAGAATGGTTTCATGTGACGTAAGTTAGTACGTGGTGATTTAATTGGATATAAGGAATCGATACCTGGTGTCCATATTGCTTAGTGATTTCAGCAAATATTTTTGGTTTAAATGTATGTTTACAGTATTTAGCTCACCCGATAGGTGAGTTACTGATGGTCAAACATGTTTGACGACATACGGTTTCCAATTGTTAATAAATTGTCCCCTAATATCGATGTTCTCTGCCCAAGTGGTTTGGTATATGCCACCACTGATGTTGTTATCTTATAAACGAACATGCAAATTTGGTGGATTACTGAGCAAATGCTTCACTAGAATTAAGTAAGTTAATATATAACATGTCTAAGTCAATTCATATTGGCATTAAGTATTACAAGCTCAGTAACACATCAGGACACATAAGATGTTACTCAAAACAGGTGGAAGTGTACAACCATAATCCTTCCTGCCGATAAATTCCATGATAACACTACAGATTAATCCATTTGCCCCCATATTACAGGTATGGAGATAGTTTTGAACACTAGTATCTCAGCTCATAGGAAAGGTACAAAGTTCAGTAGCTGGTAATGCTGCTATATCCCAATTACTTTGCCACGTAGTTGATTGGTGGTTAATGCACCATGACTGATAGTCTTAATGAATACCAGATAACAACGTTGTGGATGGTCAACGTAAATATCTGGATATATATTTTGTGCACCGTTCCCAGAGGCACTGCAATACTGGGCCGATGCGTGGAGTGGACGGAGCAAGCCCCTATTCCATCTCCCTGTTCCAAAATTCAATTTAATATATGGTCCCTAGATAAGGGACGTATCAGATTATTAAACTGATAAGAACAGATACTACACTTGATCTTAGCCAAAAGGCCGAGAAGCGATGCAGCTAAAGCTGTATCCAAGGATAGTTTGTCGTTAATATATAGACATGCCATGACGGAATGTTTCTAAGTGTCAGGGCTAGTTGATTCTGGATAACTTTGACTTAAATGCCGCAACGCTCATCATGGTTACTCCATCCAGGTAATTGCGGTATATCCGAAACTTATATGAGAAGGTACTGAATAGTGTGCATCTTCAAGGTCGATGTCTACCATAAAGTATCCTTGGATCCATGGCAGTAGTTACAAATCCCATGAATGGGTATACCTGGTGAAATACTCAAGTGGTTTATCAACGATGGTGCGACATTCACCATCGTGGGAGGGTAGACCGTTTGGGGTGCTTGCTGAATTGGTGGCAAGATATTAATTCTATTCCCCTTGTATTTATTTTTTGGTATATAACTACCAAGAGTGATAGCTTCCTAACCAGGCGTGATTCATCCACCCCTTGTTAGTACAACCCTTAACCTTTATGTGATGGTAGGAACCATACTTATCTGTCTTCATTGTTGTTTTCTTCGGTTTCTGGTTCCTTGTTCTTGTAGGGACGATGTTTGTTGGGGGGTGGCACATTTTCCCCTGGGGCCAGCTCTGGGCCGTGGCCTAAAATGCTACAGGTTTGGCATGCAGGCCCCGAGCTTTCACCAGTACCATGAGGTAGACGCCCCTGGTGGACACGTAGAGGTACTGCTGTCTGGTTTAGTGTGGCGCTCATTCCAGACTCTGCCCTCTTGTGCCGAATAGTTTGAACACTTCGTCCAGTTTTTTAGGACTGGTTTGGTAAGTGCCAGGTAGCAGGATCTGTGCTTATGAGGTCGGCGTTCTCATAGTCCTGTTAATTTCATAGATTGAGGGCAGGTTTGTGAGTTCATTTCAGAAGTTATGAGGTATACCGTTGAACAGTAGGGTCAGGTGTTTTGCCATACTACCCTGCCCTTCTGGAATGAGCAGGTGGAGATGATAGCCGACGTCAGGGTACCAAATGCATTTTTAAAATATTTAGGTTAAACGCGCTGCTCAATGTATCCCCCAATAATGGCGGGCACTTTGAGTAAATGCAATTTAGGGGAGGCGTGATAAAACCAACGCCTCATGGCTACCTGTCTTGGAGAGTGTTAGGCGTGTTTTTTTGGAAAAGACAGGTAGTAAGCTGGCCATCAGTTGAGACTGAAAAGCCATCTCGCTAGTGGTGGAGCCACATAGCGGCCACACCCAGCAGCTCTTCCTGATCCTGTACCTCAAGCATACTCCCGATATTGTTCAGCCAGTGACCCCTCTTCATGACCAGCCCAGCCACTGGTCACCCCAAAGCTAACCACACTAAGGAGGAAGCGATGGGCAGTGCCTAGGCACTGTGGAGGGTATGCCTGAACCCTCCAGCGAGACTGCCCCTCACGTAGCGTGTCTCGCAGGAGCTCCTGCTCCAGGAGCCGCTCCAGCGGCTCAGGCGGCTGTCTCTCTCCCTGCGGGTGGAGAGACGTCCCCTCCGACAAGTCGGAAGCCACTGGCCGGATGCCTCTTCGGATGGCTAGACATACAGCCCGCAGCTCAGGCACTAGCGTGACTGGCTTCGGCGCGGTGTGGGGATAGCGGAACGCCCGGTTAAATGTTCCTACCGCCTTCTTCTGGAGCTTTTGTGCCTTGTAGTAGCAAGAGCGCCCCTCAAGCAGCACGTCTCGCAGGCACCTGCTCCGAGAGCCGCTCCAGCGGCTCAGGCGGCTCTCTCTCCCCCCGTGCGGGTGGAGAGACGTCCCGTCCCAAATCGGGAACACCTGCCGGATGCCTCTTCGGGTGGCTATACATCCAGCCCGCTAGCGGGCTGGGCTCGGCACGGTGTCGGGGAATAGAGGAACACCGGGTCGCTCCTACCGCCTGTTGCTGCCCCCCTTCCCCCCGATGGGAAACGTTCCTCCTCGAACGGGGGACAGTTTTGTTCCAGAGCCTTTTTCTCTGCCTGTAAAACACAAGCAGAAAAAGGGGCTCCCCTGTAAAAGAAACCCGACCTCAGGATACTCACCTGACGGTCCGTTTCATCTGTTGCGGGAGTGCCTAGCTCCCGCTGCCGCTGTTGCACTGCTGGTGTAATGCCGCGCCTGCGCACTGAGCGGGTTCTTCACGTAGTCACTCACGTGACTCCGAAGTAAAATAGAGCACAAGGATTATAGAGTTGAACACAGACTTTCCCCCACAGCAGAATCAAAAATTTCCACTGTAGGTAGGTGTATGTTCCTTTAAATAAATTGGGTCATGGGGGAAGATTACGAACAGCTGTAAGATAATGATTAACTGGTTGTATCCTCATAACCTAAAAGGGGAAGTTGTAAAATCAGCTTTTGGTTTTTCTGATGTTCTTTTAGATTTCTTGTCAGTAAAGTTAATTTGGAAAATTGTTGCTAGTGCTAGGAATTGGACATTTAAAATAGTGGTGAATATGGATTGAAATAATTGGAAATAAGTTAATTGATGAAACATGACCAGCTTTTATGATTTGTTGTTTTATGGTAAACATTCAAGTTTAGAAAGAAAGGAGAGAGAGGCAGTTAGGAGATAACAGAAGTAGGAAACGACAGGTGTAAAAGTAATAAAGCAGGAGGAGTCAGTGGAAGATTTAAAAAGAAAGGTGAATGAATTTGCAAGGAAGCTAGAATATTTGAGAAGCAAGAAATTGAGTTTAAAATAAGAAAGAAGGCATACCAGAAAGGATTAAAGTGGGAAGCATAGGGATAAAGTGATGAGACTGCTTTAAAGAGAAAAGAGAAGGACAGACACAGATTATCCCTTGGGGCACCCATAAACTGAGAGGGCTAAAAAATACCTCACCCTATATCCCTGATGGGGGAGGAAATGGATTAGGGCTTTGGAGGAGGAGAACGTGGGATGATTATTGACCATTGAAGATTTGAAGGCACTGTTGGTAAAAGTGATGGGAACCACTAAAGTGACAGAACTACTGAAGATGGATGGTATAAACTGATGCGAACAATGTATTAAGCAATGGTATACTGTTTGACACCGTCAGGCAGAGGGTATGGCAGGCCCTCAGACAATGTTACCCACTTAAGGTGAACCCCAAGGACCAAAGGGGAGATACACAAGGAGAGGCAAATAATGTAGCCTATCTGGAAAACCAGCTGAAAAGGTGGAGAGTTGAAAATGAACAAGAAATGGTAGGCAACCAGTTGATGAACATTATATTATGAACTACTGTGGTGGATGTCATTCTTCTTAAAGTCAAGCAGATTGGAGGAGGTGGTGGGATTGTCATTAATTTCCCACCCCTGATTCAGCGAACAGTTGGTCTCTGTGGTCGAGAAATATTGCAAAGATAGGAAAAAGACTTGCAAACCAGCAGGAAGAGCTTAAAAAGAAAGCTGGAAAAAGAAAGACAATGTTGTCAATAAACAACGAACCTGGTTGAAAAGACTGAAATAAGTGATGAACAAGTGTCCCATGACAGAACCAAGCAGGGCCAGAGAATTACATGCCAATAATAAATGTCTTTGGGGAACGTTTCCTCAAAGTCCTATCAGGAGTGAAATTAATCCGGACATAAGCCCTAACAGGACTGGGGTCCCCAAGAGAGAAAGGGATTTAAAGGAGGATGTCAAGAAAGGCTAGGATGAGGTAGGGTTTTGAATACTAGCCCCATGTTTTAATTAGATGATAAAGGCAGAGTTGGAAGGTATACCCTTAGAAATCATTTGATGATGTGGATGATTTGTTGGTTTGTTCCACAAGTGAAAAGCAATGTCAGAGAGAGAGAGAGATTAAAAAAAAAAAACTTCAGAATGTAGGAGAGGATGATAACCTTGGGAAAGGCAGGATATAGTTCAGACTAGATTGGAAAATATGTTGAAATTGTATGGTGAAACGGAGACCAAAAGCTAGCAGTACATGTCAAGCACATAAGAAGGTAAATTAAAGTGCAGACGAAGCAGCCAGAACAGCATCTGGAAGATGATAAGTTGGTGTTATGTCTAGGGTAAGTCTGAATCGATTTAGGTATGAGCACTGTAGCGTCGTTTATGATGAATAAGGTAATTAAGAGGTTTGGTAGACCTACAGAAATCAGCTTTGACAACGGGTAGTTTTCATTTAGGGAGAAGTCAAGTTGGCAATACAGGCCCTTAGAGTAAAATACACATTTGGGTGTGTAACACCTGCAGTCACAAGCATGGTGGAAAGAGTAAATGGAACATTGAAGGTTAATATAAATAAGATTTGTGTAATTACAAAGTTGAATTGGATCGATGTCCTGCCATTGGTACTGATGAGATGTTGCATGTAAACTAACCGAGCAGGTGGCACAATGGAGAGGTCCCTACAAGGGACCGAGTTTGGAACAGTTAAAGATAGAATTTAAGAAGTATATGAAACAGTTAATTATGATATACAAGTCTATTTATGAACAGGTAAAGTAAAAGCTGTTGGAGGTGGACCAGGAGGAAGGACCCTTTAAACCCGAAGACAAGGTGTATGTATGAGTTTTGTAAACCACCGACCGATGTTCGTTTAGAAGGTTGATATACCTAGTACGATTTCAATAATTACATAATAATAATAATAATAATAATAATAATAATATATCTTTTATTGTCATTGCACGTCAGTGCAACGAGATTTAGTGTGCAGCTCCACTGATGTACAAGAAGGCTGTCCCGCAGGTACGAATAGATAATAGCCCTGAGGTAAGTGAACAGGAGGACAAAGATGTGAGAAAAGAGTAGAGTTTTAACAAGAACGTTGTTTGACATCAGTGGTGGGAAAAATAATGGAAAGGATACTAAAGATAATATATATAAGAATTTGGATAAATAGGGTAGGATTAGGAAGAATTAGCATGGATTTGTGATTAGAAGGTCATGTTTGACTAATCTTGATTTTTTTGAAAAGGTTATTAGGGAAATTGATGAGGTTAAAGTGGTGGATGTTGTCTAGATGAACTTCAGTAAGGCCTTTGACAAGGTTCAATAAGGAAATAAGGTTGGTTAAGAAGGTTTAGGTCCACTGTTGTTTGTCATGTGAATCAATAATCTGGATGTTGGTGTGGTAAAATTGATTAATAAGTATGTAGATGATTCTAAGATAGGTGGTGTTGTGAATAATGAAGTAGATTTTAAAAGTGTACAGAGAGATTTAGGTCATTTGCCTCATCAGTCGTTGCTTGCTTAAGATCCAGCAAGACTCCGCCTCAGACTTTTGATCATGTCTGATTGGCCTACACAGCCATGGGTCCACTCATGCTGGGAATGATAACAGAGCCTTTTATGGCTGTTCCCAAACGCAGAAATCTGCTGGTTTACCCCGTGACTGGGGAGAACCATCCACTGCATAAGCGAATCAAATTGTTGGTTTGCAGACTATGAGAAGACCTTTCCTGGGGTACGGACTGTCAGGTTGTACGGTGGATGTAATCACTGCGGCCTGAAGAGATAGTGCCAAGAAACATAAAAACATAGAAAATAGGTGCAGGAGTAGGCCATTCGGCCCTTCGAGTCTGCACCGCTATTCAATATGATCATGGCTGATCATCCAACTCAGTATCCTGTACCTGCCTTCTCTCCATACCCCCTGATCCCTTTAGCCACAAGGGCCACATCTAACTCCCTCTTAAATATAGCCAATGAACTGGCCTCAACTACCTTCTGTGGCAGAGAATTCCAGAGGTTCACCACTCTATGTGTGAAAAATGTTTTCCTCATCTCGGTCCTAAAAGATTTCCCCCTTATCCTTAAACTGTGACCCCTTGTTCTGGACTTCCCCAACATTGGGACCAATCTTCCTGCATCTAGCCTGTCCAACCCCTTAAGAATTTTGTAAGTTTCTATAAGATCCCCCCTCAATCTTCTAAATTATAGCGAGTACAAGCCGAATCTATCCAGTCTTTCTTCATATGAAAGTCCTGACATCCCAAGAATCAGTCTGGTGAACCTTTTCTGTACTGCCTCTATGGCAAGAATGTCTTTCCTCAGATTAGGAATACTCCAGGTGTGGTCTCACCATGACCCTGTACAACTACAGTAGAACCTCCCTGCTCCTATACTCAAATCCTTTTGCTATGAATGCTAACATACCATTTGCTTTCTTCACTGCCTGCTGCACCTGCATGCCTACTTTTAATGACTGGTGTACCATGACACCCAGGTCTCATTGCATCTCCCCTTTACCTAATCGGCCACCATTCAGATAATAGTCTACTTTCCTGTTTTTGCCGCCAAAGTAGATAACATTTATCCACATTATACTGCATCTGCCATACATTTGCCCACTCACCCAGCCTATCCAAGTCACCTTGCAGCCTCCTAGCATCCTCCTCACAGCTAACACTGCCCCCCAGCTTCGTGTCATCCGCAAACTTGGAGATGTTGCATTCAATTCCCTCGTCCAAATCATTAATATATATTGTAAATAGCTGGGGTCCCTGCACTGAGCCTTGCGGTACCCCACTAGTCACTGCCTGCCATTGTGAAAAGGACCCGTTTTCTCCTACTCTTTGCTTTCTGTCTGCCAGCCAGTTCTCTATCCACATCAATACTGAACCCCCAATACCATGTGCTTTAAGTTTGTATACTAATCTCTTATGTGGGACCTTGTCGAAAGCCTTCTGAAAGTCCAGATATAACACATCCATTGGTTCTCCCTTATCCACTCTACTAGTTACATCCTCGAAAAATTCTATAAGAACTGTCAGACATGATTTACCTTTCATAAATCCATGCTGACTTTGTCCAATGATTTCACCACTTTCCAAATGTGCTGCTATCCCATCTTTAATAACTGATTCTAGCAGTTTCCGCACTACCGATGTTAGACTAACTGGTCTGTAATTCCCTGTTTTCTCTCTCCCTCTCTTTTTAAAAAGTGGGGTTACATTAGCTACCCTCCAATCCTTAGGAACTACTCCAGAATCTAAAGAGTTTTGAAAAATTATCACTAATGGATCCACTATTTCTGGGGCTACTTCCTTAAGTACTCTGGGATGCAGCCTATCTAACCCTGGGGATTTATTGGCCTTTAATCCATTCAATTTACCTAACACTACTTCCCGGCTAACCTGGATTTCACTCAGTTCCTCCATCTCATTTGACACCCGGTCCCCTGCTATTTCCGGCAGATTATTTATGTCTTCCTTAGTGAAGACAGAACCAAAGTAGTTATTCAATTGGTCTGCCATGTCCTTGTTCCCCATGATCAATTCACCTGTTTCTGACTGCAAGGGACCTACATTTGCCTTGATTATGACATTAAGTATAACGCTAAGAAAAGCCGCATAATGGTAATTAGAAGCGCTGAGGACAGGGAATCAACTTTTCCGACCTTTTATTTGTCAGACAGTCCTCTTGCTGTGTGTGAGGAAATTAAATACTTAGGTCATGTCATATCTGATGACTGGAAGGATGACAAAGACCTCTACCGACAGCGCTGTAAAATTTATCTTCAAGCCAACATGCTTATAAGGAAGTTTTATATGTGATCTGATTCTGTGAAGTGTTCCCTGTTCAGAACCTACATCACACCGTTATATACTGCTCAATTGTGGTCTAATTATAAGAACAAGAGTATGCAGAGGCTTAAGGTTGTATACAATGATGCAATGAGGTTGCTACTTCGTGTCCCTAGGTGGCATAGTGCCAGTCAATTGTTTGTGTCCACTAGAGTGTCAACCTGTGAGGCACTCTTAAGACAGCTGATGTTTAGTTTTATGTGTCGCCTGGACAAATCAGAGAACCACATAATTGAAGCCCTAGTCAGCCCTCTGAAAAGCTGCTATAGATTCACTTCTAGGCTAAGACGGCATTGGTGCAATAGCTTATATATATTTTAGGCTAATATGCAATTTTTTAATGTATCTTTGTAATTCTTTGTACTGTTTGATGTGTTATATGGACCTGTGTCTGAAATAAAGCTTTAATAATAATAATAATAATAATAATAATAATAATAATAATAACTAATCTTTTTCTCTTCACATATCAATAAAACTTTTGCAGTCAGTTTTTATGTTCCCTGCCAGTTTTCTTTCATAATCTACTTTCCCTTTCCTAATTAAGCCTTTTGTCCTCCTCTGCTGGGCTCTGAATTTTTTCCAGTCCTCTGGTTGGCTGCTTTTTCTGGCTAATTTGTACGCTTCATCTTTTGTTTTCATACTATCCCTGATTTCCCTTGTTATCCACAGATGCACTACCTTCCCTGATTTATTATTTTGCCAAACTGAGATGAACAATTGTTGTAGCTCATCCATGCAGTCTTTAAATGTCTTCGATTGCATATCCACCGTCAACCCTTTAAGAATCAATTGCCAGTCTATCTTGGCCAATTCACGTCTCATACCCTCAAAGTTACCTTTCTTTAAGTTCAGGACCCTAGTTTCTGAATTAACAATGTCACTCTCCATCCTAATGAAGAACTCAACCATATTATGGTCACTCTTGCCCAAGGGGCCACGCACAACAAGACTGCTAACTAACCCTTCCTCATTACTCAATACCCCGTCTAGAATAGCCTGCTCTCTCGTTGGTTCCTCTACATGTTGGTTTAGAAAACTATCCCGCATACATTCCAAGAAATCCTCTTCCTCAGCACCCCTGCCAATTTGATTCACCCAACCTATATGTAGATTGAAGTCACCCATTATAACGGTTTTACCTTTTGATGCACGCATTTCTAATTTCCTGTTTGATGCCATCCCCAACTTCACTATTACTGTTAGGTGGCCTGTACTCAACTCCCACTAGCGTTTTCTGCCCCTTAGTGTTTCGCAGCTCTACCCATATCGATTCCACATCCTCCAAGCTAATGTCCTTCCTTTCTATTGCGTTAATCTCCTCTCTACCTCCACCTCCTTTTCCTTTCTGTCTATCCCTCCTGAATATTGAATATCCCTGGATGTTCAGCTCCCAGCCTTGGTCACCCTGGAGCCATGTCTCTGTGATCCCAACTATATCATAGTCATTAATAGCTATCTGCACATTCAACTCATCCACCTTATTATGAATGCTCCTTGCATTGAGACACAAAGTCTTCAGGCTTGTTTCTACAACACTCTTACCCCTTATACAATTATGTTGAAAAGTGGCCCGTTTTGATTTTTGCCCTGGATTTGTCTGCCTGCCACTTTTACTTTTCACCTTGCTTCTACTCTCATTTTACGCCCCTCTGTCTCTACGCTCACACATTTAAGAAACCCTTTCCCTTTAACTTCATCCTCGACTATCCCATTTGACACCCCACCCCCCCTTATTCAGTTTAAAACCACCCGTGTAGCAGTGGCAAACCTGCCTGCCAGAATGCTGGTCCCCCACCTGTTAAGATGCAATCCGTCCCTTTTGTACAGTTCGCCCTTACCCCAAAACAGATCCCAGTGATCTAAGAATCTAAATCCCTGCCCCGTGCACCAGTTCCTCAGCCACACATTCAGGTCCCGTATCTCCCTGTTCCTGCTCTCGCCAGCACGAGGAACTGGAAGCAAACCGGAGATAACAACCCTGGAGGTCCTGCTTTTCAGCATTCTTCCGAGCTCTCTAAAGTCATGCTGCAGAATATTCATCCCCTTCTTTCTGACATCGTTTGTGCCGACATGCACTACCACTTCCGGCTGTTCACTTTCGCTCTTGAGGATTTTGTGCACTCTGTCCGTGACATCCTGGATCCTGGCACCAGGAAGGCAGCACACCATCCTCGCATCCCGTCTGTTGCCGCAGAAACCCGTCCGTACCTCTCACAATGGAGTCTCCCACTACAATGGCACTACAATGGAGTCTCCCACTACAAAGAAACAGTACATCTCCTATATCAAGGAATGGGAAGTGTTCTGTTTACAGTCCAATGTATCGGATGACACGGTACGTATAACAGATGTCTTGGAATTCCTCTCAAAGCTATATCTCACGTGAGATGGAGTTAGATTGCTATAAATTGTGCCAGAAGTGCCTTGTCGGCATACTTCCTGCTGGGGTCGGGACACCACGCTGTCGGGTCTCGACCTCTGATATCCAGTTTTATGAAGGGTATCTTCAACTCAAATTCCCCTGGCCCAGGTACTCAGAGATATGAGATGTTAATGTTCTGCTGATGCTGCGTCGCCAGTGGGCTCCAGCTACATCCCTGTCCTCGGTCAAATCACTTACAAACTGTTTATCCTCATGGCACTGGTTTTCAGCGCAGTCATTGCCTAAGCTGCGATTGGACAGGATGGTTACATCTGCAAATAATATGATATTTTAAGGTTCATGACTTAGTCTTGCAGAGTAGACCGTGGGCGTCAGGTCTCAAACTAGTTTTCATGGCATACCCCATGGACCTTGGTTGTGTGTGTGGTCACACATCTACAACAATACATTAGGTCACCTCGAGCCTTAGAGGCTCTTAACTAGCAATGTTTGTTAGTTACAAAAAAACTCATACATAGGTATCATTATAGACCATCCCCAGGTGATTAAAACGGGTTTTGGCTTGTGCTGGAGTGAACTCAGATGTTTTCAAGTCTCACTCCACCAGGGCTGCTACAACATCAGCAGCGAGGGTTATGGATGTTCTGCTGGACCACATCCAAGCGGCTGCAGGATGGTCAAACAAGCGAATTTCCAAATGTTTTATAACAAACTCATTGCCAGACCGGGGGTATTTGCCAACTCTATTATAGGTGCTGTTTTATAATTCCTCCTGGATGAGTGGGATTACTATCATTGTGTCATTAAAAAGCATCATTGTGTCATTAAAAAGGTATCCCTGAATTAAACGTGTATCAGAAGAATTTACTCAATTACGGGCTAATAATGGGAAAAAAGCTCATACTTAAATTCTGGAAAAATGCGCCCACACCAACAATAAAAATGTGGACATCAAATATGTTTGAAACATTACATCTGGAATAGATGAGATTCCTCTTAGCAGGTAAAGCAAACCAATTCCAAAAGACGTGGTCTACGTTTATGGACCTATTACAAGCATGAGGTGCAATAGTAATTTTAAAAATAAATAAATAAATAAATGGTATCAGGACCTGGCATTGGGAGGTAAAACAACAAAAACAGACTTGGTTGGTAGTCTTTCTGCGGAGTTTAATGTTATAATAGAGCGATTGTCCTTACTTTCTTTTTCTTTCTTTTCTAGGGTCTACTTTCTTACTTTACTTCCTTCTCTAACTTATTTTCTAAGGGGCTTTCTTTTCCCAACACTCTCTTGCACTTCACAACTCTTGCGCACCTTCTTTACTTTCCTTACTTCTATCTTTTTCTTAAAGCTTTAAAAAAAAAAAATGAAGCGGTACAAAAAATGTATTAAGATATATGTGTTGTGTGTTATTGTAATTTACCGTACTTCTAATTTAAAAAAAAAAAAAAAAAAAAAAAAAAAAAAAATAAAAAATAAAAAATAAAAAGCATCAGCATGTTTAAATCTCGGTCATGCTTTATTAAATTTCACTCATCCTTGGTCAACTGATGCAGTGTGTGACGCATGGACTCGTGTCCACGGCATGAAATCACAGAGCTTTGAAATCTTCACATAGTCACTCAAGTGACTCCGAAGTAAAATAGTAAGATTAAACGAGAACTTACCAGTTTGAAGTTTGATCTTTATTTTATGAGGAGTTACGATGAGGGATTACGTGCCCTCCACTCCCAACCCTCTCTCATAAAGGTCAGCTGGTAGTTTTAGTTTCTCGATTCTTACTATATTCAGTTCAACAACTATTATCTGTGATTTCACACCGCTGCTTTGAAGATTGACGTGCATGCGGGCTGGCGGGCTCTTCACATAATCCCTCATCGTAACTCCTTATAAAATAAAGATCAAACTTCAAACTGGTAAGTTCTCATTTAATCTTACTATTACAAGGCCCACTAACTTAACTCATGCCGGGAAGCAGACCCGTTGGCCAACTTGCCCACACCGACCAATTTGGCCATTTACACTACTCCCACCTGCCTGCATTTGGCTCATATTCTTCTAAACCTATCCTATCCATGTAGCTATGTTTTTTGAATGTTGTGATAGTACCTGCCTCAACTATCTCCTCTGGCTGCCCATTCCATATAGCCACTACCCTTTGTGTAAAAATGTTACCTCTCAGGTTCCCATTAAACCGTTCCTTCTCACCTTAAATTTGTGGCACAGAGGTGCAGCGGTAGTGTTACTGCCTTACAGTGCCAGAGACCTGGGTTCGGTCCTGATTACGGGTGTTTGTCTGTAAGGAGTTTGTAACGTTTTTCCTGTGAACTGCGTGGATCTCCGGTTTCCTCCCACACTCCAAAGACGCACAGGTTTCGTAGGCTAATTGGCTTGGTATAATTGTAAATTCTGTATAGGATAATGTTAGTGTGTGGTGATCGCAGGTCGGCGCGGACTCGGTGGGCCATAGGGCCTGTTTCCGTGCTGTATCTTTTAACTAAACTAAACTAAAACTATGCCTACTAGTTCTGGATTCCCCTACTTTGGGTAAAATATTTTGTGCATTTCCTATATCTATTCCTCTCATGATGCTCTCTACTTCTATAAGATCAATCCTCATCCTCCTGCAGTCCAAGGAATAAAGTCCACTAGTTCAGGTTATCAAGGATTACAGCAGGATCGTGATCAGCTGGGCAAGTGACCCGAGGAATGGCAAATGCAATTTAATTCAGAAAAATGTGAAGTGTCGCATTTTGGAAATTCAAGCCAAAGCAGGAACTTCACAATGAACGGTAGAGGAGTGTCATAGATCAGAGAGATCTAGGAGTACAGGTATATAGTTATCTGAAAGAAGCATTACTGATTGATGGGATGGTAAAGGTGTCTTTTGGTACTTTGGCCTTGATAAGTCAGAGTATTGATTATAGAAATCATGATGTTATGGTACAGTTGTACATAATGTTGGTGAATCCTCATTTGGTGTTTTGTGTTCATCCTGCTGTAGGAAGGACGTTTTTTTGAAGCCGTAAAGAATGCAGAGGAGATTTACAAGGATGTTCCGATGACTGGAGGGTCTGAGCTACAGGAAGAGATCGGGCAAGGTAGGACTTTATTTATTGGAATGCAGGAGGCTAAAGGGTGATCTTATAGAAGTGCATAAAGTCATGGGGAATAGATAAGATGATTGGATAGAGTCTTTTTCCCAGGGTAGGGAAAGAAGAAATAGAAGGCATAGGTTTAAGGTGTGAGGGGAAAGATTTAGTGGGAACCTGAGGGGCAACCTTTTCATACAGAGGGTGGTGGGAATATGGAATGAACTGCCAAGAGTTGAAGCAGGTACATAGTAAAAGTTAAAAACATTTAGAAAGATATATGGATAGAAAAATTCAGAAGAATATGGGCTGAACATGATTAGATTGGACTAGCTGAGATCTTGGTCGGCATGGGTGAGCTGGGCCGAAGGGCCCGTTTCCACGCTGTATGACTATGAACCTACGACATGGTCCAACCCTCTTGTAATGAAGACTTGCATACCATATAGTCTTTTCACTGCCTTCTGCAACTGCATGTTCTATGGTAAATGTCATGAAATCTTACAAATTCAAACATTAACTTCTCTTGCAACATCTAAAGAAATATTCCATGTTTCCGTTCTACCTATGAATTGAATAGTGGATAAAGTTCAAAGGACAATTGGTCTATTCCTGCTTTTACTTCTTTTGTATGCAATAAATTTGCTGGATGAAATATAATGCGGGACAGCGTGACGTTTCCTTCTTTGGAAGGAAGAGTGAGAAAGCTAATTAACATGGGGGTGAGACTGTAAAACATTGAGACACAAAGGAATCTTAATATATGGAACACAAATGGTTAGTGTGCAGGGACTGCAAGTAAGCAGGGAAGCTAACTGAACAAATCCTGGAAAAAGAAAGATAAAAGTAGAGCAGATTGCAACTTTACAGGTATACATGAGGCAGCAATAGGATATCACATACAGAGGATTCATTAGATTGATTGGTGGGGAGCAGGGGTGATTAATGAAGAAGTGTTGAATGAAATTGGGCCTCTGCTCATTAGAGCTTAAAAGAACGAGAAGTGATTTTACTTCGGAGTCACGTGAGTGACAACGTGAAGAAGCCCCGTTCAGCCGCACGTGCGTCATTACGTCAGACGCATTGGTGCAGGCGACCGGTTGGAGCAGCAGGAGCTCCTCCAGCGCGGTAAGTTTTAAACTCAAGGTAAGCTTGTTTTTCTTACCTGTTTTGTTCCTTGCAGGAACCTCTTGTTCCAGAGGCTTCCTTGCAGGAACCTCTTGTTCCAGAGGCTTCCTGTTGGAGGATTCGCGAGACCCAACGAGGGAACCAGCTATGGGCTGTGGGGAAACCCCGGTTCTTGCTGCGGGAGCGCATAGCTGGGAATGTCGGGTGTCGCGAAGTCGGCCGCTGACGGGGTGGTCAGTGGCTTCCAGGCGCTCCGGGTGCTGGAAGGGTTTCCCTCCGATAGACACAGAGACGCTGGGGTTCCCGGGAAGGGGACCTCCAGTAGGCCGGGTGCCGGGAGGGCTTTCCCTCCAATATAAATATAGATGCTGGGGTTCCCGGAGAGGGGACCTCCAGTAGACCGGGTGTTGGGAGGGTTTCCCTCCAAGATAAATATTTATGCTGGGGTTCCCGTGGAGGGAACCTCCGGTAGACCGGGTGTCAGGAGGGCTTTCCCTCCGATATGAATATAGATGCTGGGGTTCCCGGGGAGGGGACCTCCAGTAGACCGGGTGTCGGGAGGGTTTTTCCCTCCAATATAAATATAAATGCTGGGGTTCCCGGGGAGGGGACCTCCAGTAGACCGGGTGTCGGGAGGGTTTCCCTCCAAGATAAATATTTATGCTGGGGTTCCCGTGGAGGGAACCTCCGGAAGACCGGGTGTTGGGAGGGTTTTTCCCCCGATATAATATAGATGCTGGGTGTCGGGTTTTCCCCAATATATACATAGATACTGGGGTTCCCGGGTAGGGGAATACAGTAATTATGCGGCTTTCAGACCGCAGGGGTCCCCAGGAAAGGGGTTAAACGGACCGGAAAGGTCAGCCCTGGTGCCGGTAGGGGTTTTCCCTCCGGTAATATATATGGGTGCTGGGATTCTCGGGGGAGGGGAAATCCACCAGCTATGCAGTGCCCAGACCGCAGAGGTCCACAAGATATGGGGTAAATCGACCCAAGTGGTTAGTCCTGGTGCCGGGAGGGTTCCTTTCCGGAAAAATGAATAATGTGGAGGTTGACCAGGATGGAGCCTTATTGAGAGGAGGCTCAAGATAGATACACCCTAACATCAGGAGTTGTGTCAGTGCGGGACTATGGGGAAAGTCCGTGCCAGCAGCAGGGCTGCTTAAAGGGGATACTGAGTCTATGGCAATGTTGGGCAGATGGGAGAGCCCGTGCCAGCAGCGCTTTGTAACAGGGCTGCATAATGGGGAAGCCGAGTCTATGGCAGTGCCGGCCTATTGCTCTAGGCCGCGCCAGCAGCGCCTTGTAATAGGGCTGCTTAAATGTATGGCAACAGCACCTGTAGAAGGGCTGCATGATGTCTCCCTCATGGAGGAGGTGAGCTTACCGGGGCATTTTCTGACCCTGAAGGGTGGGCCTGTTGGAGAGGCCGCGCCAGCAGCGCCTTGTAGTAGGGCTGCTTAATGTCTCCCTTATGGAAGAGGAGAACATGTCGGGTCAGTGTAAATCTGATGCCGAGGCTGAGGGTATAGCGGGGAGCATACCTCAAGGGATGAAGGGCACATGTCAGAGGTACAATGCCTGGCAGCAAGGTTGCCATCCCAACACCGCTATCAGGGGACGTTAGAGCCACCTGCCGAATCTTCTATTCAGGTAAGACCTATTCCACAGGCAAAACCTGAAGGACGAAGCATAAACTGTTGGACCAATTAGGCCAACGACGAGTAAGGATTCATAGTTTAGGGGAAAACGCACCCCACGGCTTCATCGGCAGGAAGCGGTTCACTGAAGCTGGTAGCAGCATTAAAGCTGACCAGAGTTACTCTACAACTAAGTGACCACGAACAAGTTGGTAAGATTTACAATGGGTTGTGCAATACACAAATGATTGAGACATTGTCATCTACTCAGAGGCATTTTAGCCAGGTAAACTGGACATTACTAGTATTCCAAGAAGGTTGGAATTTGGCCAGAAGAGTGTTGAGCCAGGTTTAGTATTTTAGCCAGGTTTGCCTTTGAGGCAGGCTCGGGAAGGTTAATAATTGACAATATGCTGCTGCCTGCCCGCTGAGTTAAAAAGTTCCCACGGTAGACTCACGATACACTGTGCACCGTGAGTCTTGCGTGGGACCTTTTTAACTCAGCGGGCAGCAGCAGCATATTGTCAATTATTAACCTTCCCGCGCAATATACCCTCACCTTCTCTTTTATGAATGGGGATTTAGTTCCCCTTTCTTCGAGGACCGACCGGAGGTTCCGCTGTCACCTCTGCAGGCCGCCCTCGGTGAACGTTTTCAAGGACCTTTCTTCAAGGACCGAAAAAATGGCCGCTATTCGGAGGTTTTCGTTATTTGGATCTTTGGATAAAAGGTTGTTCACCTGTACAATGATCATCAGAGATATTTGAAGGCATTGCTATGATGAGGCAATTTAACAGTACGATAACAATAAATCATTCAAAGGACTACTCAGTTCAAAAACACTTGTGATGTATAGTCTGGATTATATTTTGACGCTGTATTTGGCTAAAATCCAATGTTTCAGTCTCAAGCTACTTGAGAAATTGTTCTCTCCTATCCAGTTAAATTAGGTTGTTATCAAATGGATAATTGGCCTGTGACTCCGCCCTGGGTGACAGATTGGAGTCAATAGAAACCTGGAACTGCCTTGTTGTTATAAAGCAATTTCTATTCATTAGACTAACTGGCAATGTAATAGATGTGATGCAGCTGTGGGAGAACTGACAGCATGCTTAATGGCAAACAATAAGGGCCATGACGGTCATTGATAATACAACTTTGCTATTACCAGCTGAAGCTACTAAAGTCACTATGATGGACAAACAGTATTCAGCATTGCTCCAGTAGTTGATCAATAAATATGTCATTATATTGCAAAATGATGCTATGGCTTAAGGTGGGAAAATGCGAATGTCATCTCTAGTTGGAGGTTAAAGAGTGATTGAGTGAATATACATGGGCGCATATTCAACTTCATGTTGATACACTTTGATGTGGCATATGATAATCACGAGGGTGCAATCAGGTAAAAGATCCTGTAAAAGGTACATAATCTCATTTGCCACTGGAGTATCATTAAGTACAGATCAATGACAACACAGAATGGGTGTTGGACCACACAGTATTTATGAAATTCTGATTCAATGCAACACCGAATATAGATATGTTGTATTCATGCTAATTCAAAGGTGGCAAAAATGTGTGGCATAACAGTGGCGAAAGATACATTCTCGCTACGCATGAGGAATGGTCTTTTATGTCTTCCTCCATTTTGCTTTATGAGTCGGGTCTTGAAATAAAGTCATCAAGAGCCGCTTTAGGTTCCAGCTGTGGAATTGGCCTATGCAGTTTGATTCCCGGTTTGTCGGGAATAATAATAATGCAACCTTATATGGTTATTTTAAACGTAACTTGCTGGTTCAGCCTGTGGCTTGGGAGATCAGCTGTTGCATGATAAAATCAATATATGTTCTACAGATTCTCAATAGACTGCTTACGGCTTGGGTTGTCACGCCTATTTTGTATGTATTCACAGTGCTGGAATGATACCAAAAAGCGGTACTTTTCTGCTTCAGTTTGTTTAATACTCATGTTACATTTAAAATGGTACAGATTCTGAGTTATTGCAGTTCATTTAAATGGTCTTTGACAATATTGAGTTATAGGGTCATTAACTGTGCCAAGGTGCTTTCCATCAGACTTACTGCAACTAACGAGGTCCAAGTTGTTGGGTTCACCTTGGATATCGAGTTAGTAAAGGATATCTGTTACACAAGTTTACCAGGACAAGTACAATGCAGTATGGGAGATTGACATTGTGTTAACACTATTACACCAGGGGGTTCCAGCTACATTCTTAGCTTTGATCGGACCTCATTAGGTAGTTATCCTCCTGGCGCTGGTTAGCGCAACAGGTCACTCGCTACATTATTGTGACAGGAGAGGATGATTACATCTGCAAATATATGCATAGTATTTTATGCTATAATTAATTTAAACAGAGCAGTAGGGGTGTCAGGTCTCAAAATAGCTCAAGACATACCCAGGGACCTTTCGTTATGTGGGGACAGACACATACAACAATACGTCAAGGTCACCAAGAGCCTTTGAGACTCTGAGCTAACTACGATTGTTAGTTTCAAAAGATGTTATAAGAACCTATCTGCTCAGATCTTGCCAGGTGTTAAAACGGAGTTGAGTTATGCAGGGGTAGATACTGATCCGGGTCTCACTCCACCAGGGCTGCTATAACAGCAGCAGCAAGGGTTAATTACGTTCCGCTGGACCACATCCTAACGGCTGTAGCGTGGTCAAACGAACAAATTTTCGAACATGTTATAATAACCCGTTGCCAGACCAGGGGTATTTCTCCATTTATTTTATGGTCTGTTATAGGTTCCATCCGGATGAGAGATGTGATTATTGTTATTGCTTAATTAACAGCATCAGCATGTTTAAATCTATGATCTTTATTTTATGAGGAGTTACGATGAGGGATTACGTGCCCTCCGTTCCCAGCCCTCATTAAGATCATCTGGTAGTTCTAGTCTTCTTTGATCTTACTATCATACTTCAGTCACTATTATCTGTGATTTCACACCGCTGCTTTGAAGATTGACGCACGTGCGGCTGAACGGGGCTTCTTCACGTAATCTCCCTCATTGTAACTCCTCATAAAATAAAGATCAAACTTCAAACTGGTAAGTTCTCGTTTAATCTTACTATTTTATTGTAACATGTTAGATTCTAAGGAGGATTGACAGGATGAATGCAGAGAGAGTGTTCCCACTGGTTGGATCATGTGGGAGGCATACTATTAGAACAGGGAGCACCCATTTAAGATGGAGGTGAGGAGGAATGTTTTTTTCTCAGTGATTGTGAAACTTTGGAATCTTCTACTGAAGAAGTTACTGAATCTGGCGTTTGACAGACAGGTCAACTACAAAGAGCTTGGTCAGAGAACTCAGTGTAGTGCAAGGAGACTAAAGTACAAATTCAGTCACTGTACTTGTTTAAAACCTGTTATCTCTGTTAACTCTTTTAGTTGTGTTGAAAGTCACTAACCTGTATGTTCACTGCTTCTCTCACCCGGCCTGCTGTGTACTTCCAGAATTTTCTGTTTCGGTTCAGACTTCCAGAATTTGCAGTATTACTTACTGAAGCTTTTTTTAAAAAGAAATCCAGTTCAATGCAGCCATCCTAAAGATGCAATGAGTCTCTGAATGCAGTTGGGTGTACAATATAATATAAAGACTGGAGAGCTGCCTGAACCTGCCGATTGCATGCTATAGGGAGGATATTGTACTTTCTAGAGTTGTACTTCAGGGCGGCACGGTGGCGCAGCGGTAGAGTTGCTACCTTACAGCGCCTGCAGCACCGCAGACCCGGGTTTGATCCCGACTATTGGTGCTGTCTGTACGGAGTTTGTACGTTCTCCCCATGAACATGTGGATTTTCTCCAAGATCTTTGGTTTCTTCCCACACTCCAAAGACATACAGATATGTAGGTAAATTTGATTGGTAAATGTAAAAAATTGTCCCTATTGTGTGTAGAATACTGTTAATATGCAGGGGAACATGGTGCGCCGTGTATATGTGGCATACACGGTGGGCTGAAGGGCCTGTTTCGTGCTGTATCTTTAAAACTAAAACTAAAACTAAACTAATCTGCTTCTGGTCATAATCTCCCAAGGGAAGGACTAGTTCACAGTTGGCCATCCAGAGCCGCACAGCAGAGGCCTCTTCAATTGAATGTAACCAATGCTCCTCTGAATGGCTTTGATTAGTAGTGACAAGGAATCGCTAACAGATAAAACCATTCACACCCTTGGGCTTCAGCTCCAAGTCTTCACCCCACCCACCCAATCCCCAGCTGTTTTATCAACAAGCTCCTTTTTGTTTCACTGGTCAATTTCCAAGGCAGATGCTATTGCCAAGTTTTCAGTACACAATGGTGGAAATGTGAATATCAGAAATGTGGGTACTTGGGAAAATAGAAGATGTCTGTGAAAAGATCTGTGAAACCTGCTTGACATCATTTGCAGGAGGTTGCAGAACCATGTGACATAGATGGCTCCAGATAGTCTGAAGCCTGGGAAGAGATTGCAGAGAGGTTTCTGTCCTGATGGCCTGCAAGTTGCCAATATATCTGGGATTCAGCAGATGGAGCTATGCCCTGATGCTAAAGGCATGCTTGGGATTGGTTGGGGAAATGTTATGTCTCAATTATGTTGCAGTGCCTTATTGCCATTATTTGTGATTGGTCTAAAAGAGTGGCCTCACCAAAGATGTTTCTTTATCTAGTGATAATGTTTTTTTACTTAATGGAAGTGTTTCCCCCCTAAATGCTATGTGTTGAAACTATGTTATGTACTATTGTATGATTGGGCCAAAGAGTTGTCATTCTATGTATTTTGCAGCCTGTATCGGTAATTGGCTTGTGGGGGTTGCCTCCCCAAAGTACTTTCGCGCCATTAGTTCGGAGGGGAAGAAAGGGGCGGGGAGCACAATGGGCTGTGCTGATTGTTTTTGGTCTGTTCTATTTGAGCGAGGCTGCGTTGGGCTCGGGTAAGTGGTAACGAGCATCAGTCCCGCAGTATTGTATACAATAAAATAGAGTTGGAATTCCAGTGCTCGTATTCGGTGTTTGACTGAACCAGACTAGGGGGGGGTAAGTTTAGATCCGGAATTAACTGAAACACATGGCCAACTCACTGAGCAGCCTAACCTTCCCGATGCTTCTTGGTTTTGGCCGGGAGTCTGGAGAGTCTGAAGCCTGGTGCAGCAACGGGTGCAGTTGTTGGAAGGTGAGTGAAAAGTAAACTAGTGGAGGAACTCAGCGGGTCAGGCAGCATCTGTGGAGGGGAAAAGGACAGACAACGTTTCGGGTCAGGATCCTTCTTCAGTGATGGAGTAACGGAAGATAGCTCATTGAAGGAAGAGAGGAGAAGGGGTAAGGCAAGAACTGGCAAGTGATACGTTGATCCAGGTGGGGAGAGAGTCATTGACAGATGAGTCAGGTAGAGGAGCGAGGTGTAGACTGTAACCAAGGCTGGAGATGATGAGTGGGAAAGGTGGTGGAATCTGATAAAGAAGGCTGGTGAGGAGTGAAATGTGGAACCAGAGGGAGGGATGGTGGGTAGAAGGATATGGGTGGGCAGGGGAGGGAAAGAAAAATAGGGGACCTGGTGTAGGGAGGGGTGGGAGATGTGGAAAGAGGTGGTGGAAGAAGAGAAAGGAACTAAGTGAGGAGACAGGGGGGGTGGAAAGAAAGGTGTGTGTGAGCACATGGAGAGAGGGGCGAGGTGGTGGGAGCTGGGTGGATGACAAGGGGAGTTTGCTTACCCCAAATTGGAGAATTCAATATTCATGCCGTTAGGTAATGCTCCACGTTGAAGTAAGGGTTCAACTTGATAGTGGAGGAGGACTGAAAGGTTGGTATGGGAATGGGAAGGGGAATTATAGTGACTTGTAATTGGGTGCTCCAGCAGGCTCAAGCAAGTGTTCAGCAAAGCGATCATCTAGTCTATGGTTGGTCTCACAAATGAATAGGAAACCAACTCAAGAGCACAGAATGCAATAAATAGTGTTGGGAGAGATGTATCTGGGTTTCATCCTGATTACGGATGCTGCCTGAATGTAGTTTTTATGTTCTCCCTGTGACCGTGTGGGTTTTCTCTGGGTGCTCTGGTTTACTCCCACATTTCAAAGACGTGCAAGTCGATAGGTTAATTGGCTTTTGTAAAATTGCCCTAGTGTGTGGAATGTGAAACTGAGATAACTTAGACCTAGTGTACAGGTGATCGTTGGTTGGAATGGACTCAGTGGGCTGAAGGGCTTGTTTCCATGCTGTATCTCTAAACTAACCTAAACTAAATTAAACTCTGTCTTACATGAAAGGGCTATTGGAATCCCTGAATGGAGGTGAGTGATGAGGTGTAGGGATAGCTGTTGCATCTCCTGCGTTTGCAGGGAAAGTGCCCGTGATCAGTTACTTAGATGTGCAGAACAATGCCAGATGGAATTTAATCCTGATTAGTGCAAGGTGCGGCATTTTGATAGTACAAATGAGGATAGAACATAGACAATGAGTGGTAGGGCTATTGAGTTAAAAATGGATCTTGCTGTAAAAGTTCAAACGTCTCTGAAGATGGCAGCAGAGGTAGAGGAAGACATATGGGATAGTTGCCTTCATTGGCAGGGGCTTAGAATGTAAGGATATTGTACAATTTTATAAATCAGTGTTTAGGTCACAATTAGAGGACTGTGTGCAGCCAGTTCACCACACTATTAGAAGCTAGTGATTGCATTGGAGAGTGCCAAGAACACTGGCCAGGATGTCGTCGTCGTCGTCGTCGTCGTCGTCGTCGTCGTCGTCGTCATCATCATCATCATCATCGAAAACATCAACGGGCACAGTGCCATACAATGCTATGTATGACAGTGATCGCAACTTCTACTGAAGTGTGGATGGCCGTTGGCTCATAAGGAGCTCATCCGCCCTTTGACAGGTCTTGTTTTTGGTCCTGCTGGGGGTCCACAGCCCCCTCCTCACCTGGCAAACCAGGTGGGGGAGACGGTTTAGTCGCCGACTATCTGACCATGGAGCAGATAGCATGGGATTACATGGTACCTGTGGAGGTGGGAACTCCCCCCGATGTGACCAGGACAATTTCCATTATAAGGAGAGATTGGTTTGGCTGTGTTTGTTTTCTTTGGAGCAGAGCAGACTGATGGGGCATTTGATGGAGTAATGTGGCAAAGAAACAGGCACTTCAGCCAATCAATCCACACTGACCGACAAACAACACTAACACGCATCCCTTTTTATACTTCCCAAGTAGTCATCCTCCAAAGTCTACCACTTACTCACATACCAGTCAATTGACCATTTACAAGGGTCAATTAAGCGACCAACATGTATATCTTTGGGATGTGGAAGGAAATGGAGCATGTAAGGAAAACAAATGTAGTTACAAGGAGAATAAGCTAACTCCACACAGAAAGCAGCTCAATGTTGGCTCAGCCAACATTTTGAATCAATTTAGGTGGGAATGAGAAATAATAAAGTAATACGTTACAGATGGATGCAGTTATGTAGCCTTCCTAGTTAGTTATATTGTAGAACAAAGTAAAAATTAAGGTATAATATTAGCCCGCATTAATCATGACGATTTTAGTTATTGTTTAGATTAGACATAGAAACATAGAAACATAGAAATCAGGTGCAGGAGTAGGCCATTCGGCCCTTCGAGCCTGCACCGCCATTCAATATGATCATGGCTGATCATCCAACTCAGTATCCCGTACCTGCCTTCTCTCCATACCCTCTGATCCCTTTAGCCACAAGAGCCACATCTAACTCCCTCTTAAATATAGCCAATGAACTGGCCTCAACTACCCTCTGTGGCAGAGAGTTCCAGAGATTCACCACTCTGTGTGAAAAAAGTTTTTCTCATCTCGGTTTTAAAGGATTTCCCCCTTATCCTTAAGCTGTGACTTCTTGTCCTGGACTTCCCCAACATCGGGAACAATCTTCCTGCATCTAGCCTGTCCAACCCCTTAAGAATGTTGTAAGTTTCTATAAGATCCCCTCTCAGTCTCCTAAATTCTAGAGTATAAACCAAGTCTATCCAGTCTTTCTTCATAAGACAGTCCTGACATCCCAGGAATCAGTCTGGTGAACCTTCTCTGCACTCCCTCTGGAAGTGGCGGCGCTGTTAACAGCTGCGGCTCGCCTGCAGTCCGTCTGTCTTTACTTTTTCTCTGTTGTTTTTTTTGTCTTGTTTTGGTTAAGTTTTAGTTTGTTGGGTTGTGTTAGGGGCGGTGAAACATGTTCTCTGTCTCTTCCTTCGGGGGAATGCGACTTTTTCGTTTCGTATCCCCCTTCTCTGCCTCCGTCTGCGCTGAGGCCTAATGGCGGAGCTGGCGACCTCCAACATGCGACCGACCCCGAGGCTCCAGAGGCAGAGCCAGCCAGAACTTACCAACGCGAGGCTGGATGTCTTCGGGGCTGAGGCAGCAGTGGCCCGACTTGCTGGTGCGGCGTCCTGGCTTTCGGCGGCAGCCTGGAGCTGATGCAGCGGGTCTCAGAACTGAGACTGTGGGACCCGGAGCTGGGGCGGTGGCCTGGAGCGGAGACTGCGGGACCCGGAGCTGGGGCGGCGGCCTGGAGCGGAGACTGCGGGACCTGGAGCTGGGGCGGCGGCCTGGAGCAGAGACTGCGGGACCCGGAGCTGGGGCGGCGGCCTGGAGCTGGGGCGGCGGCCTGGAGCGGAGACTGCGGGACCTGGAGCTGGGGCGGCGGCCTGGAGCAGAGACTGCGGGACCCGGAGCTGGGGCGGCGGCCTGGAGCGGAGACTGCGGGACCCGGAGCTGGGGCGGCGGCCTGGAGCTGGGGCGGCGGCCTGGAGCGGAGACTGCGGGACCGGGAGCTGGAGCGGCGGCCTGGAGCAGAGACTGTGGGACCCGGAGCTCGGGCAGCAGCCCGGAGCGGAGACTGCGGGACCCGGAGCTGGGGCAGCTGCTGATGCTGTGGCGGGCCGTCTCGGAGCGGAGACGGTGTTCCGGCTTTCGGCGGCGGCGACATCACCACGGAGGTCCGCTGGACTGGAGGGTGGCATCTTCGGCCTGGATCGATCGCCTCAGCGCAGAGGGAGAACAAGGAGGGAAGAGACGGAGACTAAGACTTTGCCTCCATCACAGTGAGGATGTGCTTGGTGAACTCACTGTGGTGGATGTTTAATTTGTGTTTATTGTATGTTTTGTTATTATTGGTTCTGTGTATGACTGCAGGCAACATAATTTTGTTCAGACCGAAATGTCTGAATGACAATAAAGGAATCTAATCTAATCTAATCTAATCTAAGGCAATAATGTCCTTCCTCAGATTTGGTGACCAAAACTGTACGCAATACTCCAGGTGTGGTCTCACCAAGACCCTGTACAACTGCAGTAGAACCTCCCTGCTCCTATACTCAAATCCTTTTGCTATGAAAGCTAACATACCATTCGCTTTCTTCACTGCCTGCTGCACCTGCATGCCTATTTTCAATGACTGGTGTACCATGACACCCAGGTCTCGCTGCATCTCCCCTTTTCCTAATCGGCCATCATTTAGATAATAGTCTGCTTTCCTGTTTTTGCCACCAAAATGGATAACCTCACATTTATCCACATTATACTGCATCTGCCAAACATTTGCCCACTCACCCAGCCTATCCAAGTCACCTTGCAGTCTCCTAGCATCCTCCTCACAGCTAACACTGCCCCCCAGCTTAGTGTCATCCGCAAACTTGGAGATATTGCCTTCAATTCCCTCATCCAGATCATTAATATATATTGTAAATAGCTGGGGTCCCAGCACTGAGCCTTGCGGTACCCCACTAGTCACAAATCAAACTGACATGGGTAGCCTAGTTCATAAAATGGGGACAGTTAGGGACGGTTTCTCAAAGCAACATGATGATGAAACAGGTTATTATTGATCTCCTATTATGCACTCAGAAAAAGATTAATTAATAAGGATCTCCTAGAAAATGACTGAACATAGCCTGCTAGAATTTCAATTCAGTTGAGGATCAGAAGAACGTGTATGAAACACCAATGTCTCAAAACTTAAATAAAGACAATTACAATGGTATGAGGACAGGGTTGACCAAACTAAACTAAAGGCAAAAACGATAAGATTAATGGTTGCTGGCATTTAAGGACATATTTCATAAATCTCAGCAAATCTTCGTAGTGAGGCAGAACAGCTCTATGACAAGTATATACAATCTGTGTTAGTTAAGGATGGTATCACATTGAAAGAGAATAACATGTTCTGCAAGTAACTAGAAAAGCTATTTTTTGCACATGTACTGTATAGCATTTTGCAAATCTTGATGCAACATTACATCATATAGGTGAGAATCACGCCTGAATTAATGTTTTAAACGTCTTCACCGTATTTAAGGAAGGATATACTTGCATTGGAGGCAATCAGGAAAAGATATATTAGCTTCATTACAGGGATGAAGGGATTTACCTACAATGAAATGTTGAAAAGGTTGGGCAAAAACTCAACAATATAAGAAAATGAGAGATGAATTTATTGTGACACTAGACTAAGTGGGACCCGTTGGGTCCCAGTCACACGGGAGGTCTGGTCCCCCAACGCAACCCATTCCCCAATGCATTGTTCCACCATTCACTTGATTCCCCAACACAACCCGTTCCCCCAACGCAATATTCCACCACTCACCCATAGCCCCTAACTGCGCAGCTCATTTACCCTCATCCCCAGCACTCTTCCCCCCTCCTCTTCATGTGTGGGAGGGGAGGAGGGGAGGGAACGTGGGTGTGTGGTGAGAGGGCAGGAGGGGAGTGGGGTGTGCATGGGCAGGGTGGGTGGAGGAGGGGGGACAGCATGATGTGGGGGAGCAGGGGGGTGGGGTGGGAGGGGAGGTGTGTATGTGTTGCAGGGGGGGGGGTGTGGTGGCGGGGGGAGGGTGGTAGCGGGGGGGGTTTGTGGTTGCCGCAGAAACAGCTCGCACTCACTCTCCGCTCTCTGCTCACTCTGCTCCTCAGCTTTCGGCCTCACTCAGCGTCTCCCAGCTCCGGCCTCTGCTCCGGCCTCACTCAGTGGCTCCCGGCCCCGGTCTGGCCGCACTTAATAGCTCCCGGCCACACTTAGCGGCTCCACTTGGTGGTCTCCGCAGAAGCTGCCCGCACTTGCTCTCTCCGCAGTCTGCTCTCTACGCACTCTCCGCACTCTCCGCTCACTGCGCACACCGCTCACTCTGCTCCTTCAGCTTTATTCTCCACGCTGCCGATGATTTACAGCAGGTGCCGGATGGGACGGTTTTTATGATTTTTAAACCTTCATAACTTTTGTAATATTCCACCGATCAGAACAAAACTTGGTGCACTTGCAGCACAGGAGAGTGGCAGGTAAGGTGGTGAAAAATCGTAGTGCTATCGGATACCGTTTTTGCAAAAATGTAAAAATAAGGCAAACCGGAAGAGGACAAGATGAGAGTTTTAGTTAAGTATAGATATAGATAGAGAATAGAATAGAATAGATAGAAGATAGATAGATAGATTTAAGATTCCAAATGGATCCGACAGTATGGATGCTGAAAGCGTGGCGGCATTTGGGACCAGGGAGAATAACTTCACTATATGAGGGTGCACATATTAAAAGGAGATGAGGAAGAATTTTTCTCTCAAAAGATCATGTTCTGTGTATTATATATTCAAGGCAGAGATGCACAAACATTTAAATTACAAGAGGGAGCTTGGGAAGTGATTTTGAGGACAAGAATGGATTAACCATACTATGGGAGAGCAATTTCGAGGAAGTGATTTGCCTAATCCTGCTCCTATTTCTTATGTTCTCATAACCATTTTCTGAGCAATACATTTATTCATTTGAGTTTTACTTGTATTTCATGCCTGGTAGTATAGGCCGTACAGTACACGTGGTTAGCAGCTTAGTAAAGGTAGGGCCAAAACACATGCAATTGATGGTCTAGTATACCAGGCCACATACAACAGACCAATAGTCTAGTCTGGTAGATCGCACATTAGCCACATCTAAAGGTCTAGCGTACTAGGCCCAACATTACAAGCAACCTAAAATGGCCTAAAATTCTATGCCACAATTTACATGCTCATAGCCGAGTATTCTAGGCCTAATATTATGGACAGCTGAAGATTTAGTACGTCAGGTCCTATTTACACGCAGCTGACTTTTTCACTGATGATTATGCAGTTGTCTATAGAAGATACTGTTGATTTTATTGTCACATGTAGTTTTTCCTCAGGGACTCTTAGTTTGTTGCTCGGTGATTTATTTCCATTGTTAGCAGTGGCCATTTCCAAATTCCTCTCATGTATTGCTGATGTAGAAGCAGTGACAGTGAAGTGATTTTGGGTTCCACTGTAGTGACAGCAAATATAGTGGGAGAAGGCTCGGCGATAAGTTCCATTGAAGAGGGTGTAAACCAGAGGATTGACACCAGACGAGGTGTAGCCAACCCACACAAAGACGTTGAGGAGATCTCCAATGATGGATTCATTGCAGGATTCCTTGCAGATAACGGACAAAACATTAGTGATGAAGAATGGGCACCACATGACCACAAACAAAAAGAAGACAATCCCAAGCACTTTCGAAGCCCTTTGTTCATTGTTAATTGATTGCATGGTGCCTTTCCGAAAAAGCTTAGCTTCCTTATTCAAGGGCGATCTTGAGGTTTTGTCTGGAGTCTCTGGCCTTTTTATCATTGCTGCATTTTCTATTAAGTTGCCCTTTTTAAAAAAATGCATGTTTGCTCGTTTTTCTTTTTGGTCACCTAAAAAGACACTGATCTGTTTTTGCAGTGTGTGTACCGTCAGGCAGTAGGTAAAAACCATTATAATCAGTGGGATAAAAAATGCTACAAAAGAACCAATTAGAAGAAAGCTTTCTTCATTAATAACGCAGCTGTTGACAATAAAAACCCTGGATTCGTCTTCAAGGCCAATAACAAGAATTGGCATTGAGATGCCTGTAAGAGATAATTTAAAGATAATAATAAATCAGTCAAAAATTTATAACAAATTTTATAACAAATGAACCTAAGATGCAAATGATAAAGGAACCAGAATAAGATATGAAAACATTACCAGTGATAGACACAAAATGCTGGAGTAACTCAACAGGACAGGCAGCATTTCTAGAGAGAAGGAAAGGGCGACATTTCGGGTCGAGACCCTTCTTCAGACCCCAAAATGTCACCCATTCTTTCTCTCCAGAGATGCTGCCTGTCCTGCTGAGTTACTCCAGCATATTGTGTCTATCTTTGGTTTAAGCCAGCAAGGTGCTCCATCCACCCCAGTACTACCTGCCCACATTTGGCTTATATCGCTTTAAACTTTTCCTATCCTGTCCAAATGCCTTTTAAATGTTGTTATAATTTCTGCCTCAACTACCTCCTCCGGAAGTTCATTTTATATACCCATCACCCTGTGTGCGAGGTCAATTGGCTTCTGTAAATTGCCCCTAGTGTGTTGGACATAGAATTACTGTACGGGTGATCATTGGACGGCATGTGCAGGGAATGCACAGATGATACATTGAATATTGTCTATGGAATTGATGTGATATAATGCACTACAATGTTGAGAACTATATTCTGCACTCTGCTCCGTCTGTTCTACTTGAGTTTGACGATTGTATTTATGTGTGGTATATCTAATCTGTTTGGATAACATGCAAAATAAATCTTCTAAATAATCAATCTAAACCTAAATCTAAGATGGAACAGGACATATTTACTCTGTTCTGCCTTGTTATTTTCCCGCTCTATAACTGAATATCAGCAAGACAGAACATTTGGGAAAATGTCATGCAGGTTAATATTGTAGGTAAGTGAGTAACTATTAATTTTGTTCATATTAACCTCCAGGCTACGTTCCATTGCAGAGGAATAAAAACATGCTTTTTACAGAGATGATAAATCTCAAAAATAATTATCTAATTAGATGGAAATCAAATGACAAAATCATAACTGTGCACCATGCAGCATTCTGAGTTCTATATAATGAAAATATAAAGAATGAATTGATTGAACTGAAACAGGGGTTCACATGGTTATGTGGAGAAACAAATACCTAGCGCTAAATGTTATTCCCTTATCCTGTATCGACACACTGTAAATGGCACAATTGTAATCATGTATTGTCTTTTCAGCTGACTGGTTCGCACACAACAAAAGCTTTTCACTGTACCTTGGTACACGTGACAATAGACTAAACTGAAACTGAACTGAAATAAGCAGTTATGACTGGGCTAGAAGCAGAAGAAATATTTACCTACTGAAATGGTCCAGACTGCCATTATTTTTATAAACGCTATGGTTCGTGAGTTGAAGCGGCTATGCTCGATAGGATTACGAATTCCAATGTAACGATCCAATGATATCGCACACAGATGCATGATAGATGCAGTGGAAAGAGAACATCCAAATAAATCCAGATGGGACACAGCTTCTCTGGGAAAGGCCAGATGTTGTCTGAAACACAAAATATTCAGATTACACAAACTCATTAATCCCACTTTTCTCCCCTGATCACTCTTTCTATGAACCACACACACTTGATGGGATCTCTCTATTCAGATCTCTTTTCAGTTAGAGTACCAAACGTTGATCCTTACTTTAATATTGTCCAGTCATCAATCAGTAATAACTCACAGGATCCTCCCCATGACCACAGGACCTGCAATAATGTGCAATGTTGTAAAAGATGATTTTTCCAAAATATTACTTTTATTTGAGCATTTGTCATGAGATTTGCAGAAAACACAATGGTACATACAATTCCCACAAAAGGATTATATGGCATGTTTTATATTAAGAAATTGCAACAGGAAAAAAAATTGCCAATGCTTCACAAAAAAGCACCACCACTCATTGTAATCACCTAATGGTTGAGTCAGGGGGCACCTCATCTTGTTGGTCAAATGGTATCCTTTCTTGTCCAGCTTAGTGAGTCTTCTGTTCATCAAGCTGTTGTTAATACAAACTTCCAACCGTATGACAAGGGCACCAGGCATTTGAAAACGTGATGAGTTATCTGATCAATAGAGTGTTGGCCTGATTAATGGGATTAGATAGAAATAACCAGGAACTGAAACAAATGCTGGAATTGGAATGGATACATTTGCTCATATCAGGTACATAGAGAGGGAAATAAATATGTCATAAAGAGAAAAGATGAAAACAAATAAGAACATTTGAAATATTTAATATTTAATGAAAGAACTGCAGATGCTGGTTTAAAACAAAGATAGGCAGAGAATGCTGGAGTAACTCAGCGGGACAGGTAGCATCTCTGGAGTGAAGGAATGGGTGGTGTTTTGGGTCTGAAGAACTGACTCTCAGTCTGAAGAATGGTCTCGACCAGAAACGTCACCCGTTCCTTCTCTCCAGAGATGTTGCCTGTCCCGACGAGTTACTCCAGCATTCTGTGTTTGAAATCTTCTCTAATTTGAAATCCTTAATGGACTGAAATGTTCTGTTTTTCCTACCAAGCGTGCAACTATTACCAAGGATCAGATTGTTAATAGGGTACTTCCCCTAAAGGTCACTTGATTTCTTGTGGTAGGTTCAATGAGTAATTGTTTTGCAAATGGAGCAAGTGAATGAAACTGGCAGGAGAGTTAAGTACAACTCTTCCTTACTTAACGATTTTCACATCAATCACTCAGCAATTTTCTTCATTGAATTCTGTCACTTTGCTTTTCAAATTGGAGCTATTCCAGCATTAAAAATCCATATGTCCATCAACCTTGGGGCCTTTTCCACAGCTAGTAAACAGAGCAGAAGAAAGATTGTACAAGAACTTGTTGAAACATGTTGTCAGGCATGTGAAGTCAGACACATGAAGTTAGACAGTTATTCTATATCTGTAATCATAACCCATGACGCAAGAGAGCCTTTTAGTAACAGTAGCACACCATAGTCAGGAGTCAAATACAGCAGCTGCTGAGAGAGAGAAAGGGAGAGGGGGAGGGAGAGGGAGAGGGAGAGGGGGAGAGGAGAGATGAGACATTTTTCGTCATGAAGTTGATGCCGACATAACTTTCTGACAAATACAAAAGAAAATACTGGAAACACTCAGCACCAGGCAGCATCTGTGGAAAGATAAATAGAGAGGTCGTTTTGGAGTGCAGATCTTTCAATAGTTATGAAATGTTAACCCTGTTTCTCTTTCCATGGATGCCGCTTGACCTGCTGAGTGGTTCCAGCATGTTTTGTTTTTTATTTCAGACCTCTAGAAGTTTTTTTTCATTTTCAATAACTTTCTGACAGTCTGCACATATTATTTGTGCCACTGAGGTGCCAACACTATAGTGGGCGGTATTGTAGGTAGTGACGATGGTAGTCAAATATTGCAGCAGAATCTTGTACAGTTGGTCAGGTGGGCTGAGGAATGGTTGATAGAACCTAATACAAAGGCAGGGCTTAAGGTGAATGATAGGGCTCTGGAGAGTGTTGTAGAGAGAGGGATCTAGGAATACAGGTACATAGTTCCTTGAATGTGGCATCACAGGTATATAGGGTGGTCAAATGGCTTTTATCCGTCAGAGTATTGAGTATAGAAGTTGAGACATCATATTTTTTGTATAAGACATTAGTGAGGCTACATGTAAAGTATTGTGTTCAGTTTTGGTCACCATGTTATAAGGGAAAACTGGATATGGTGCAGAGAAGATTTA